>NC_092710.1:358125726-358176232 GCF_047496885.1 Scyliorhinus torazame | reverse complement strand
AGGCTGGAGAGGAAATTGCTGAGGCCTTGACAGAAATCTTTGGATCCTCACTGTCTTCAGGGGATGTCCCGGAGGACTGGAGAATAGCCAATGTTGTTCCTCTGTTTAAGAAGGGTAGCAAGGATAATCCAGGGAACTACAGGCCGGTGAGCCTTACTTCAGTGGTAGGGAAATTACTGGAGAGAATTCTTCGAGACAGGATCTACTCCCATTTGGAAGCAAATGGACGTATTAGTGAGAGGCAGCATGGTTTTGTGAAGGGGAGGTCGTGTCTCACTAACTTGATAGAGTTTTTCGAGGAGGTCACTAAGATGATTGATGCAGGTAGGGCAGTGGATGTTGTCTATATGGACTTCAGTAAGGCCTTTGACAAGGTCCCTCATGGTAGACTAGTACAAAAGGTGAAGTCACACGGGATCAGGGGTGAGCTGGCAAGGTGGATACAGAACTGGCTAGGTCATAGAAGGCAGAGAGTAGCAATGGAAGGATGCTTTTCTAATTGGAGGGCTGTGACCAGTGGTGTTCCACAGGGATCAGTGCTGGGACCTTTGCTGTTTGTAGTATATATAAATGATTTGGAGGAAAATGTAACTGGTCTGATTAGTAAGTTGGCAGACGACACAAAGGTTGGTGGAATTGCGGATAGCGATGAGGACTGTCAGAGGATACAGCAGGATTTAGATTGTTTGGAGACTTGGGCGGAGAGATGGCAGATGGAGTTTAATCCGGACAAATGTGAGGTAATGCATTTTGGAAGGTCTAATGCAGGTAGGGAATATACAGTGAATGGTAGAACCCTCAAGAGTATTGAAAGTCAAAGAGATCTAGGAGTACAGGTCCACAGGTCATTGAAAGGGGCAACACAGGTGGAGAAGGTAGTCAAGAAGGCATACGGCATGCTTGCCTTCATTGGCCGGGGCATTGAGTATAAGAATTGGCAAGTCATGTTGCAGCTGTATAGAACCTTAGTTAGGCCACACTTGGAGTATAGTGTTCAATTCTGGTTGCCACACTACCAGAAGGATGTGGAGGCTTTAGAGAGGGTGCAGAAGAGATTTACCAGAATGTTGCCTGGTATGGAGGGCATTAGCTATGAGGAGCGGTTGAATAAACTCGGTTTGTTCTCACTGGAACGAAGGAGGTTGAGGGGGAGACCTGATAGAGGTCTACAAAATTATGAGGGGCATAGACAGAGTGGATAGTCAGAGGCTGTTCCCCAGGGTAGAGGGGTCAATTACTAGGGGGCATAGGTTTAAGGTGAGAGGGGCAAGGTTTAGCGTAGATGTACGAGGCAAGTTTTTTACGCAGAGGGTAGTGGGTGCCTGGAACTCACTACCGGAGGAGGTAGTGGAAGCAGGGACGATAGGGACATTTAAGGGGCATCTTGACAAATACATGAATAGGATGGGAATAGAAGGATACGGACCCAGGAAGTGTAGAAGATTGTAGTTTAGTCGGGCAGCATGGTCGGAACGGGCTTGGAGGGCCGAAGGGCCTGTTCCTGTGCTGTACTTTTCTTTGTTCTTTGTTTGTTTGTGCCACCTGCGCACCTTGACGGTGCCACCTGCGCACCTTGACATTACCAAGCTGGCAATGCTGGTGGCACTGCCAGGATGCCCAGATGTCACCTGCATTGCCAGGGTGTCACCCTTCCCAGAGGGCGTGCATCTGGGGGCCTCCAATTCCCTGGGAGACCTCCACCGTTCTGTCCAGTTCTCTATCTGTGGGGACCAGCACTGAACCAGAGGTCTCCGAGGTGAAAGGATTCGATCCCAACGCTTCGGATACACCGTGTGAGAGAATATTAGAGTGAGACTCGCGGTGCAGATTTGCAAAATAGCCCGTCCACAATGGACGGGATTCAGATCGCAACATCATGCAAGATCGTGCTAGATCCCGCAAAGCGTGTCACGCCAGGCAAATCCCGGAATCTATCACCCTCACCACCCTGCCTTCCGGGGGCAACTCGGCTGACAGATCGTGCCCAGAGAGTGAGTGAGTGTGAGATAGGGACGGAGAGATACAAGAGGAGAGAGCGAAAAGGAGAAGGAGAGAGCGAAAGGGGGAGGTAGAGAGTGAGAGGGAGAAGGAGAGAGCAAGAGGAAGGAGAGCAAAAGGGAGAGAGTGAAAGGGGGAGGGAGGGAGCGAGAGGAAGCGAGGGAGAGGGGAAGAGAGGAGAGAGCGAGGGGGAGAGAGCGAAGGGGAGAGAGCGAAGGGGAGAGGGAGAGGGGGAGAGAGTGAGAGGGAGAGAGGGGGGAGAGAGCGAAAGGGGGAGGGAGAGGGGGGGGAGGGAGAGGGAGAGAGGGAGAGGGAGAGAACGAGAGGGGAAGAGAGAGAGTGGGAGAGGGAAGAGAGAGAGGGGGAGAGAGCGAGAGGGAGAGAGCGAGAGCGAGAGGGAGAGCGAGAGGGAGAGGGAGAGAGCGGGAGCGAGAGCGAGAGGGAGAGAGCGAGAGCGAGAGCGAGAGGGAGAGCGAGAGGGAGAGCGAGAGGGAGAGCGAGAGGGAGAGCGAGAGGGAGAGCGAGAGGGAGAGCGAGAGGGAGAGCGAGAGGGAGAGCGAGAGGGAGAGCGAGAGGAGAGGGAGAGGGAGAGGGAGAGGGTGAGAGCGAGACAGCGAGAGGGGAAGAGAGAGGGGGAGAGGGGTAAGGAGAGGGGGAGAGGAGAGAGAGGGGGGAGGGAGAGGGAGAGAGGGAGAGGGAGAGCGAGAGCGCGAGAGGGGGAGGTAGAGCGCTGGAGGAGGAGGGAGAGCGCGAGAGGGGGAGGGAGAGAGCGAGAGCGAGAACGAGAGCGAGAGGGAGAGGGAGAGAGCGAGAGCGAGAGGGAGAGGGAGAGGGAGAGGGAGAGGGAGAGGGTGAGAGCGAGACAGCGAGAGGGGAAGAGAGAGGGGGAGAGGGGTAAGGGAGAGGGGGAGAGGGAGAGAGAGGGGGAGGGAGAGGGAGGGAGAGGGAGAGAGCGAGAGGGAGAGAGCGAGAGGGAGAGCGTGCGAGGGAGACAGCGAGAGGGGAAGAGAGAGGGGGAGAGGGAGAGAGGGGGAGAGGGAGAGAGGGGGAGAGGGAGGGAGAGCGCGAGAGGGGGAGGGAGAGCGCTGGAGGGGGAGGGAGAGCGCGAGAGGGGGAGGGAGAGGGAGAGAGGGGAGGGAGAGAGCGAGGGAGAGAGCAAGAGAGAGAGGGAGAGAGGGGAGAGGGGGGAGAGCGAGAGGGAGAGAGCGAGAGGGAGAGAGCGAGAGGGAGAGAGCGAGAGGGAGAGAGCGAGAGGGGAAGAGAGAGAGGGGAAGAGAGAGAGGGGAAGAGAGAGAGGGGAAGAGAGAGAGGGGAAGAGAGAGAGGGGAAGAGAGAGAGGGGAAGAGAGAGAGGGGAAGAGAGCGAGAGGGAGAAAGCGAGAGGGAGAGAGAGGGAGAGAGCGAGAGGGAGAGAGCGAGAGGGAGAGAGCGAGAGGGAGAGAGAGAGAGCGAGAGGGAGAGGGCGAGGGAGAGAGCGAGAGGGAGAGAGAGAGGGGAAGAGAGAGAGGGGAAGAGAGAGAGGGGAAGAGAGAGGGGGAAGAGAGAGGGGGGAAGAGAGAGGGGGGGGAGAGAGGGGGGGGAGAGAGCGAGGGAGAGAGCGAGAGGGAGAGAGCGAGAGGGAGAGAGCGAGAGGGAGAGAGCGAGAGGGAGAGAGCGAGAGGGAGAGAGAGAGAGGGAGAGGGAGAGAGCGAGAGGGAGCGAGCGAGAGGGAGAGGGAGAGAGGGAGAGGGAGAGAGCATGAGGGAGAGAGCGAGAGCAAGAAGGGGAGAGCGAGAGGGAGGGAGAGGGGGAGGGAGAGAGCGAAAGGGTGAAGGAGAGTGCGAGAGGGAGAGAGGGGGAGAAGGGGAGAGGGAGAAGGAGAGGGAGAGAGGGGAGAGGGGGGGGAGAGCGAGAGGGAGAGAGCGAGAGGGAGAGAGCGAGAGGGAGAGAGCGAGAGGGAGAGAGCGAGAGGGAGAGAGCGAGAGGAGAGAGAGAGAGGGGAAGAGAGAGAGGGGAAGAGAGAGAGGGGAAGAGAGAGAGGGGAAGAGAGAGAGGGGAAGAGAGAGAGGGGAAGAGAGAGAGGGGAAGAGAGAGAGGGGAAGAGAGCGAGAGGGAGAAAGCGAGAGGGAGAGAGAGGGAGAGAGCGAGAGGGAGAGAGCGAGAGGGAGAGAGCGAGAGGGAGAGAGAGAGAGCGAGAGGGAGAGGGCGAGGGAGAGAGCGAGAGGGAGAGAGAGAGGGGAAGAGAGAGAGGGGAAGAGAGAGAGGGGAAGAGAGAGAGGGGAAGAGAGAGGGGGAAGAGAGAGGGGGAAGAGAGAGGGGGGAAGAGAGAAGGGGGGGAGAGAGCGAGGGAGAGAGCGAGAGGGAGAGAGCGAGAGGGAGAGAGCGAGAGGGAGAGAGCGAGAGGGAGAGAGAGAGAGGGAGAGGGAGAGAGCGAGAGGGAGCGAGCGAGAGGGAGAGGGAGAGAGGGAGAGGGAGAGAGCATGAGGGAGAGAGCGAGAGCAAGAAGGGGAGAGCGAGAGGGAGGGAGAGGGGGGAGGGAGAGAGCGAAAGGGTGAAGGAGAGTGCGAGAGGGAGAGAGGGGGAGAAGGGGAGAGGGAGAAGGAGAGGGAGAGAGCGAGAAGGAGAGAGGGGAGAGGGAGAGAGAGGGAGAGGTGGAGAAGGAGAGGGAGAGAGTGAGAGGGGGAGGAGAGGGAGAGAGCGAGAAGGAGAGAGGGGGGAGAGGGAGAGAGAGGCGGAGAAGGAGAGAGCGAGAGGGGGAGAGGGAGAGGGGAGGAGAGGGAGAGAGAGGCGGAGAAGGAGAGTGCGAGAGGGGGAGAGGGAGAGGAGAGGAGTGGGAGAGAGAGGGGGAGAAGGAGAGAGCGAGAGGGGGAGAGGGAGAGGGGAGGAGAGGGAGAAAGCGAGAAGGAGAGAGGGGGAGGGGAGGAGAGGGAGAGAGAGGGGGAGAAGGAGAGAGCGAGGGTGGAGAGGGGGAGAGGGAGAGGGGAAGGAGAGGGAGAGAGAGGGGGAGAAGGAGAGGGGGAGAGGCGGAGAAGGAGAGAGCGAGAGGGGGAGAGGGGGAGGAGAGGAGTGGGAGAGAGAGGCGGAGAAGGAGAGTGCGAGAGGGGGAGAGGGAGAGGGGAGGAGAGGGAGAGAGAGGGGGAGAAGGAGAGAGCGATAGGGGGAGAGGGGAGGAGAGGGAGAGAGCGAGAAGGAGAGAGGGGGAGGGGAGGAGAGGGGGGAGAGGGGGAGAGGGGGAGAGGGAGAGGGAGAGGGGGAGAGAGGGGGAGAAGGAGAGGGGGAGAGAGGGGGAGAAGGAGAGGGGGAGAGGCGGAGAAGGAGAGAGCGAGAGGGGGAGAGGGAGAGGGGAGGAGAGGGAGAGAGAGGGGGAGAAGGAGAGGGGGAGAGGCGGAGAAGGAGAGAGCGAGAGGGGGAGAGGGAGAGGGGAGGAGAGGGAGAGAGAGGCGGAGAAGGAGAGTGCGAGAGGGGGAGAGGGAGAGGAGAGGAGTGGGAGAGAGGGGGGAGAAGGAGAGAGCGAGAGGGGGAGAGGGAGAGGGGAGGAGAGGGAGAAAGCGAGAAGGAGAGAGGGGGAGGGGAGGAGAGGGAGAGAGAGGGGGAGAAGGAGAGAGCGAGGGTGGAGAGGGGGAGAGGGAGAGGGGAGGAGAGGGAGAGAGAGGGGGAGAAGGAGAGGGGGAGAGGCGGAGAAGGAGAGAGCGAGAGGGGGAGAGGGGGGAGAGAGGCGGAGAAGGAGAGTGCGAGAGGGGAGGAGAGGGGGAGAGGGGGAGAGGGGGAGAGGAGGAGAGGGGGAGAGGGGGAGGGGAGGAGAGGGGGAGAGAGGCGGAGAAGGAGAGTGCGAGAGGGGGGAGAGGGGAGGAGAGGGGGAGAGGGAGAGGGGGAGAGGGGGAGAGGGGGAGAGGGGGAGAGGGAGAGGGAGAGGGGGGAGAGGGGGAGAGGGGGAGAGGCACAGCGGATCGCATTGCTTACCAGCCACTTGCGAATCTTGTTCCACATGATTTGAAACTCCACCACACCCAGGCGACCACTCCCATCTTTCTGTACAAGGCTGGTTAAAGAGAAATTCTACCTGTGAAATTCAGAAAAATAAGCCGCGGACCATTCGGCCCACCGAGCCTGTTCCGCCATTCTTCACATCCATGGCTGATCTTGGGATTCACCGCCATTTTCCCACCCGCTCCCGATATTCCTCAACTCCCTGAGACCTAAAGTCTTAAACATATTCATCATTGGAACATCTTCAACCCTCTGGGATGGAGAACTCCAAAGATTCACCACCCTCTGAGCGAAGAAAGATCTAATTTCATCCCGAAACAGTCGGCCCCTTATTCCGAGCCTGTGGCCCCCTGACCAGTGGGAACAAGCCCGCAGCCTCCACCCTGTCAAACCGGAAAACTATCCCGATTTGGAAGACAGTCATCACGGCATCTATATCCTACCCAGGTAGAGGTGAAGAAGGTGCTGGACGAATTGTACAGTTATAAATAACTGCGAAACAGAACACCCGGAGGCCTTGTTCATCGTGGCCGCAGACTTCAACAAGGCCAACCTCAAGAGTGTACTGCCAAAATTCCACCAGCGCATCTCCTGTCCCACCAGGGGCGACAACACTCTTAACCACTGCTACTCAAAAATCAAGGGCGCTTACCGTTCCATCCCCCGACCGCACTTTGGGAAATCAGACCATAAGACGGTGCTCCTTCTCCCGGCAGACAAGCAGAAACTCAAGCGGGAGAATCCGATAAGAATAAACATCACCTCCTCCACAATAGTCCTCAATACTGGGGCCCCGCAAGGCTGCGTACTTAGCCCCCTGCAGAACACTCTATACACACACGACTGCATGGCAAAATGTGGCTCCAACTCCAGCTACAAGTTTGCTGACGATACGACCATAGTGGGCCGGATCTCGAATAACGATGAGTCCAAATACAGGAGGGAGATAGAGAACCTAGTGGAGTGGTGCAGCGACAACAATCTCTCCCTCAATGCCAGCAAAACTAAAGAGCTGGTCATTGACTTCAGGAAGCAAAGTACTGTACACACCCCTGTCAGCATCAACGGGGCCGAGGTGGAGATGGTTAGCAGTTTCAAATTCCTAGGGGTGCACATCACCAAAAATCTGTCCTGGTCCACCCATGTCGACGCTACCACCAAGAAAGCACAACAGCGCCTATACTTCCTCAGGAAACTAAGGAAATTCGGCATGTCCACATTAACTCTGACCAACTTTTACAGATGCACCATAGAAAGCATCCTATCGGGCTGCATCACAGCCTGGTATGGCAACTGCTCGGCCCAGGACCGCAAGAAACTTCAGAGAGTTGTGAAGACTGCCCAGTCCATCACACAAACCTGCCTCCCACCCATTGACTCCATCTACACCTCCCGCTGCCTGGGGAAAGCGGGCAGCATGATCAAAGACCCCTCCCACCCGGCTTACTCACTCTTCCAACTTCTTCCATCGGGCAGGAGATACAGAAGTCTGAGAACACGCACGAACAGACTCAAAAACAGCTTCTTCCCCACTGTTACCAGACTCCCAAACTACCCTCTTATGGACTGATCTGATCTCTTCACACATCTACTCTACTGAGTATCATAGAATGGAATCATAGCATTTACAGTGCAGAAGGAGGCCATTCGGCTCATCGAGTCTGCACTGGCCCTTGGAAAGAGCACCCCACTTAAGCCCACACTCCCACCCTATCCCCGTAACCGTACATAACCTTTTTGTACACTGAGGGCAATTTTATTATGGCCAATCCACCTAACCTGCACATCTTTGGACTGTGGGAGGAAACCGGAGCACCCGGAGGAAACCCACGCAGTCACGGGGAGGACGTGCAGACTCCGCACAGACAGTGACCCAAGTCGGGAATCGAACCTGGGACCCTGGCGCTGTGAAGCAACAGTGCTAACCACTGTGCTGCCCCAATAATGCCACACACCGTGTGCTTCACCCGATGCCTGTGTCTAGAACATAGAACATAGAAAAATACAGCACAGAACAGGCCCTTCGGCCCACGATGTTGTGCCGAACCTTTGTCCTAGATTAATCATAGATTATCATAGAATTTACAGTGCAGAAGGAGGCCATTCGGCCCTTTGAGTCTGCACCGGCTCTTGGAAAGAGCACCCTACCCAAACTCAACACTTCCACCCAACACCAAGGGCAATTTGGACATTAAGGGCAATTTATCATTGGCCAATTCACCTAACCCGCACATCTTTGGACTGTGGGAGGAAACCGGAGCACCCGGAGGAAACCCACGCAGACACGGGGAGGATGTGCAGACTCCGCACAGACAGTGACCCAAGCCGGAATCGAACCTGGGACCCTGGAGCTGTGAAGCATTGTGCTATCCACAATGCTACCGTGCTGCCCTTGAGAACAAATAAATCTACACTATCATTTTACTGTAATCCATGTACCTATCCAATAGCTGCTTGAAGGTCCCTAATGTTTCCGACTCAACTACTTCCACAGGCAGTGCATTCCATGCCCCCACTACTCTCTGGGTAAAGAACCTACCTCTGATATCCCTCCTATATCTTCCACCTTTCACCTTAAATTTATGTCCCCTCGTAATGGTTTGTTCCACCCGGGGAAAAAGTCTCTGACTGTCTACTCTATCTATTCCCCTGATCATCTTATAAACCTCTATCAAGTCGCCCCTCATCCTTCTCCGTTCTAATGAGAAAAGGCCTAGCACCCTCAACCTTTCCTCGTAAGACCTACTCTCCATTCCAGGCAACATCCTGGTAAATCTTCTTTGCACCTTTTCCAAAGCTTCCACATCCTTCCTAAAATGAGGCGACCAGAACTGTACACAGTACTCCAAATGTGGCCGTACCAAAGTTTTGTACAGCTGCATCATCACCTCACGGCTCTTAAATTCAATCCCTCTGTTAATGAACGCGAGCACACCATAGGCCTTCTTCACAGCTCTATCCACTTGAGTGGCAACTTTCAAAGATCTATGAACATAGACCCCAAGATCATTCTGCTCCTCCACATTGCCAAGAACTCTACCGTTAACCCTGTATTCCGCATTCATATTTGTCCTTCCAAAATGGACAACCTCACACTTTTCAGGGTTAAACTCCATCTGCCACTTCTCAGCCCAGCTCTGCATCCTATCTATGTCTCTTTGCAGCCGACAACAGCCCTCCTTACTATCCACAACTCCACCAATCTTCGTATCGTCTGCAAATTTACTGACCCACCCTTCAACTCCCTCATCCAAGTCATTAATGAAAATCACAAACAGCAGAGGACCCAGAACTGATCCCTGTGGTACGCCACTGGTAACTGGGATCCAGGCTGAATATTTGCCATCCACCACCACTCTCTGACTTCTATCGGTTAGCCAGTTCGTTATCCAACTGGCCAAATTTCCCACTATCCCATGCCTCCTTACTTTCTGCATAAGCCTACCATGGGGAACTTTATCAAATGCCTTACTAAAATCCATGTACACTACATCCACTGCTTTACCTTCATCCACATGCTTGGTCACCTCCTCAAAGAATTCAATAAGATTTGTAAGGCAAGACCTACCCCTCACAAATCCGTGCTGACTATCCCTAATCAAGCAGTGTCTTTCCAGATGCTCAGAAATCCTATCCTTCAGTACCCTTTCCATGACTTTGCCTACCACCGAAGTAAGACTAACTGGCCTGTAATTGCCAGGGTTATCCCTAGTCCCTTTTTTGAACAGGGGCACGACATTCGCCACTCTCCAATCCCCTGGTACCACCCCTGTTGACAGTGAGGATGAAAAGATCATTGCCAACGGCTCTGCAATTTCATCTCTTGCTTCCCATAGAATCCTTGGATATATCCCGTCAGGCCCGGGGGACTTGTCTATCCTCAAGTTTTTCAAAATTCCCAACACATCTTCCTTCCTAACAAGTATTTCCTCGAACTTACCAATCTGTTTCACACTGTCCTCTCCAACAATATCGCCCCTCTCATTTGTAAATACAGAAGAAAAGTACTCGTTCAAGACCTCTCCTATCTCTTCAGACTCAATACACAATCTCCCGCTACTGTCCTTGATCGGACCTACCCTCGCTCTAGTCATTCTCATATTTCTCACATATGTGTAAAAGGCCTTGGGGTTTTCCTTGATCCTACCCGCCAAAGATTGTTCATGCCCTCTCTTAGCTCTCCTAATCCCTTTCTTCAGTTCCCTCCTGGCTATCTTGTATCCCTCCAATGCCCTGTCTGAACCTTGTTTCCTCAGCCTTACATAAGTCTCCTTTTTCCTCTTAACAAGACATTCAACCTCTCTTGTCAACCATGGTTCCCTCACTCGACCATCTCTTACCTGCCTGACAGGGACATACATATCAAGGACACGTAGTACCTGTTCCTTGAACAAGTTCCACATTTCACTTGTGTCCTTCCCTGCCAGCCTATGTTCCCAACTTATGCACTTCAATTCTTGTCTGACAACATCGTATTTACCCTTCCCCCAATTGTAAACCTTGCCCTGTTGCACGTACCTATCCCTCTCCATTACTAAAGTGAAAGTCACAGAATTGTGGTCACTATCTCCAAAATGCTCCCCCACTAACAAATCTATCACTTGCCCTGGCTCATTACCCAGTACTAAATCCAATATTGCCCCTCCTCTGGTCGGACAATCTACATACTGTGTTAGAAAAGCTTCCTGGACACACTGCACAAACACCACCCCATCCAAACTATTTGATCTAAAGAGTTTCCACTCAATATTTGGGAAGTTAAAGTCGCCCATGACTACTACCCTGTTACTTCTGCATCTTTCCAAAATCTGTTTCCCAATCTGTTCCTCCACATCTCTGCTACTATTGGGGGGCCTATAGAAAACTCCTAACAAGGTGACTGCTCCTTTCCTATTTCTGACTTCAACCCATACTACCTCAATAGGGTGATACTCCTCTAACTGCCTTTCTGCAGCTGTTATACTATCTCTAATTAATAATGCCACCCCCCCCCCCACCTCTTTTACCACCCTCCCTAATCTTATTGAAACATCTATAACCAGGGACCTCCAACAACCATTTCTGCCCCTCTTCTATCCAAGTTTCCGTGATGGCCACCACATCGTAGTCCCAAGTACCGATCCATGCCTTAAGTTCACCCACCTTATTCCTGATGCTTCTTGCGTTGAAGTATACACACTTCAACCCATCTCCGTGCCTGCAAGTACTCTCCTTTGTCAGTGTTCCCTTCCCCACTGCCTCATTACACGCTTTGGCGTCCTGAATATCGGCTACCTTAGTTGCTGGACTACAAATCCGGTTCCCATTCCCCTGCCAAATTAGTTTAAACCCTCCCGAAGAGTACTAGAAAACCTCCCTCCCAGGATATTGGTGCCCCTCTGGTTCAGATGCAACCCGTCCTGCTTGTACAGGTCCTACCTTCCCCAGAATGCGCTCCAATTATCCAAATACCTGAAGCCCTCCCTCCTACACCATTCCTGCATCCACGTGTTCAACTGCACTCTCTCCCTATTCCTAGCCTCGCTATCACGTGGCACCGGCAACAAACCAGAGATGACAACTCTGTCTGTCCTGGCTTTTAACTTCCAGCCTAACTCCCTAAACTTGTTTATATTACCTCCACACCCCTTTTCCTACCCATGTCGTTGGTACCAATGTGCACCACGACTTCTGGCTGCTCCCCCTCCCCCTTAAGGATCCTGAAGACACGATCCGAGACATCCCTGGCCCTGGCACCCGGGAGGCAACATACCTTCCGGGAGTCTCGCTCGCGACCACAGAATCTCCTATCTATTCCCCTAACCATTGAACCTCCTACAACTATTGCTTTTCTATTCTCCCCCCTTCCCTTCTGAGCCCCAGAGCCAGACTCAGTGCCAGAGACCTGGCCGCTAGGGCCTTCCCCCGGTAGGTCATCCCCCCCCCCAACAGCATCCAAAACGGTATACTTGTTTTGAAGGGGAACGGCCACGAGGGATCCCTGCACTTTCTGCCTGTTTGTTTTTTTCCCCCTGACTGTAACCCAGCTATTCTTGTCCTGTACCTTGGGTGTGGTTACCTCCCTGTAACTCTTCTCAATCACCCCCTCTGCCTCCCGGATGATCCGAAGTTCATCCAGCTTCAGCTCCAGTTCCCTAACACGGTCTTTGAGGAGCTGAAGTTGGGTGCACTTCCCGCAGGTATAGACACCGGTGGTATCCCTCACCACCCACATCCTACAGGAGGAGCATGTAACTGGCCTAGCCTCCATCCCCTCTTACCTGACAGAATATAGCTGCCCTGTGGACTAACTAGATCTCCGCCCTCCGACCCTGCTCCCAGTCAGCTACACTTTCTGTAAACTCCTGACTCTCTTCGTACTCTTTGCGGAAATGTCGGAAACAAAATGAAAGGAGCACCTTACTCCCTCCTCACCTAACTCCCTCGGTCACCAAACTCTCATTATCGCACTCAAATGCACCAAATTCAGCACTCCCTCGGTCACCAAACTCTCACTATCGCACTCAAATGCACCAAATTCAGCACTCCCTCGGTCACCAAACTCTCACTATCGCACTCAAATGCACCAAATTCAGCACTCCCTCGGTCACCAAACTCTCACTATCGCACTCAAATGCACCAAATTCAGCACTCAGTGCAAACAAAGTCTGCACTGTAGGGGATCACTTTTATACTGTGAATCTAGCCTCTGAAAACTGGCCTAATCCAATTAACTAATTAACAAGCTCCAGCTGCAAGTGCCTACAAGTAGAAGCCTGTTTAAAGCTGATTGAAAATTCACCTTCTTCTAAACCAAACAGCAACTTTTAAGTTAATTAACTAAATAAAAGAAAGACTAAACTTTAGATAAAAATGAAGCCTTATACTCCCTCGGTCACCAAACTCTCACTATCGCACTCAAAATGCACCAAATTCAGCACTCAGTGCAAACAAAGTCTGCACTGTAGGGGATCACTTTTATGTCTATGTATTTACATTGTGTATTTATGCATGCCCAATGTTTTTTCACGTCTGGAACGATCTATCTGGACTGTACCTCGGTACACGTGACAATAAAACAAATCTAATGTAGGCAAATTTCAGAAGAGTGTAAAAGTAAAAAGTTAGTGACAGCGGGGATTTGAACTTCTCCAACATTAACTGGGGTAGCCATAGTGTGAAGGCATTAGAGGGGGCGGACAGGAGGGGGGGCTGGTCCTGGGCTCCATTTTCGGGAACGAAGCTGGGCAGGTGGTGAAGTATCAGAGGGGGAGCATTTTGTAGACAGTGATCATAACTCAGTTAGATTCCAGATTGTTGTGGAAAAGGACAAGAGTGGGCCTGAGATCAAAGTTCCAAACTGGGGGAAGGCCGATTTTAATCAGATCAGATATGATTCGCCCAGAGTGGACTGGGAGCCAGACACTTTTAGGTAAATATGTGACAGAACAGTGGGACGCATTCAAGAAGGAAATAGGGAGAGTGCAGGGCCAACATATTCCAATCAGGAAAAAGGGTGGGACCAACAAATCCAGTGAACCCTGAATATCGAGGGATATATGACATTGGATAAGGAGAAGAAAGGAGGCTTATGGCAGATAACAAAGACACCTATGTCAGACTCCTACTTATTGACTACAGCTCAGCCTTCAACACCATCATTCCTACAAAACTCATCTCCAAATTCTGTGGCCTGGGCCTTGGCTCCTCCCTCTGCGACTGGATCCTAAACTTACTAACCCACAGGCCACAGTCAGTAAAGATAGGCAATGTGGTGGTATGTATTAGGGGTAGTACGGTACCTGTGAAGCCGAGAGGCTATTGGCTGACTGGTCCCGGGTCCTGGTTGGATCTGCCGACTTCTGGCTCCGCCCTGAAGGCGGAGTATAAGAGCTCGAGTTCTCCCAGCAGCCGCATTCTGTAACTGAGCTGCTGGGGAACAAGTCTTGCTTAATAAAGCCTCGATTGACTTCATCACTTCTCGACTTGAGTGAGTTATTGTTGCGCTACAGGCAACAACACCTCCTCCTCCACGATCATCCTCAACACCGGTGCCCCACGAGGCTGTGTCCTCAGCCCCCTACTCTACTCCTTATACACCTATGACTGTGTGGCCAAATTCCCCTCCAACTCGATTTCCAAATTTGCTGGTGACACCACCGTAGTGGGTCGGATTTCAAACAATGACGGGACAGAGTACAGGAATGAGATTGAGAATCTGGTGAACTGGTGTGAAGACAATAATCTCTCCCTCGATGTCAACAAAATGAAGGAGATTGTCATCGACTTCAGGAAGGGTAGTGGAGAACATGCCCCTGTCTACATCAATGGGAACGAAGTAGAAAGGGTCGAGAGCTTCAAGTTTTTAGGTGTGCAGATCACCAACAACCTGTCCTGGTCCCCCCGTGTCGACACTATAGTTAAGAAAGCCCACCAACGACTCTACTTTCTCAGAAGACTAAGGAAATTTGGCATGTCAGCTACGACCCTCACCAACTTCTACAGATGCCCCATAGAAAGCATTCTTTCTGGTTGTATCACAGCTTGGTATGGAGCCTGCTCTGCCCAAGACCGCAGGAAACTACAAACAGTGGTGAATGTAGCCCAGTCCATCTCGCAAACCAGCCTCCCATCCATTGACTCTGTCTATAATTCCCGCTGCCTCAGAAACGCAGCCAGCATAATTCAGGACCCCACGCACCCCGGACATACTCTCTTCCACCTCCTTCCGTCAGGAAAAAGGTACCAAATATTAAGGTCACGTACCAACCGACTCAAGAACAGCTTCTTCCCGACTGCCATCAGACTTTTGAATGGACCGACCTCGTATTAAGTTGATCTTTTCTCTACACCTTGCTATAACTGTAACATTATATTCTGCAGTCTCTCCTTCCTTCCCTATGTACGGTGTGAATTGTCTGTACAGCGTGCAGGAAACAACACTTTTCACTGTATACTGATACATGTGACAATAATAAATCAAATCCAATCAAAATATCGAGGGCCAAAACAGCAGAAGCTCAGGAGAAGAATAGAATGTGCAAGAGGGAACTTAAAAAGGAAATTAGGAGAGCAAAAAGAGGACATGAAAAGATACCGACAGGAAAAACTGAGGACCATTCTAAGTTGTTTTCTAAGTACATTAAGGGTAAAAGGAGAACGAGAGTCGGGCCCATTAAGGAGCACAGGCGTACTGTGTGTGTGGAGCCGGGGGATTCTAAATGAATACTTTGTGTCAGTGTGCACTCGTGAGAGGGACGGCGTGGGTATAGAAATCAGGGAGAGCGACTGTAATAAGATTAAAGAGTTTAACACAGACAGAGAGGAGATTCTGCGTGGTCTGGCAGGGTTAAAGGTAGACAAATCTCCAGGCCCAGATGAAATGTGTCCCAGGCTGTTGAGTGAGGCAAGGGAGGAAATAGCAGGGGCGCTGGCAATAACTTTCAATCCCTCTGTGGCCACAGGAGAGGTGCCGGAGCACTGGAGGATAGTCAACGTGGGACCATCACTCAGGAAGGGAGGAAGGGATAAACCAGGAAACTACAGACCAGTCAGTCTGACCTCAGTGGTGGGGAAACTATAGGAAGTGATTCCGAGAGACAGGATTAATCTGCATTCGGAGGGGCCGGGATTAATCAGGAACAGTCAGCGTGGGATTGTTAACGGGAGGTCATGTCTGAGCAACTTGCTTGAATTTTTCCGAAGGTGACCAGTTGTGTAGATGATGGAAATGGATTTGACGAAGTCTACTTGGACTTCAGCAAGGCTTTTGAGAAGGTTCCACATGGGAGACTGATAGCGAAGGTACGAGCCAATGGGATCTAAGGAAATTTGGCAAATTGGATGCAGAATTGGCTGAGTGGCAGGAAGCAGAGGGTGATGGTCGAGGGGTGTTTTCCTGACTGGAAGCCTGTGTCCAGTGGGTCCCGCAGGGATCGGTGTTGGGTCCTTGCTGTTTGTGGTTTAGATAAATGATTTAGACATGAATATACGAGGGTTGATCAGTAAGTTTGCGGATGATCTGAAAATTGGTGAGGTGGTAAATAGTGAGGAGGATAGCCTTCGATTACAGGAGGATATTGACGGGCTGATCAGCAAATGGAATTGAACCCGGATAAGGGTGAGGTGATGCACTTGGGCAGGACAAACAAGGCAAATGAATACAGGATAAACGGCAGGACCCTGGGGAGCACCGAGGATCAGAGGGACCTTGGTCTGTATGTACACCCGTCCCTTAAGGTAGCAGAGCAGGTGGACACAGTGGTTCAGAAGTCTTATGGTATACTTGCCTTTATTAGCCAAGACATAGAGTTTAAGAGCTGGGAGGTTATGCTGGAACTGTATAAAACGTCGGTAAGGTCACAGCGAGAGTATTGTGTGCAGCTCTGGAATCCACATTACAGGAGGGATGTGATAGCCACTGGAAAGGGTGCAGAGGAGATTCACCAGGATGCTGCCTGGGCTGGAGAGTGTTAGTTATGAAGAGAGATTGGATAGACTGGAGTTGTTTTCCTTGGAGCAGAGGAGACTGAGGGGGGACATGATGGAGATGTATAAAATTATGAGGGACATAGAGTAGACAGGAAGAGACCTTTCCCCTTGGCGGAGGGATCAATGACCAGGGGGCAGAGATTTAAGGTGAGGGGCAGGAGGTTTAGAGGGGGTGTGAGTAAAACCTTTTCACCCAGATGGGAGGGGGAGGGGGAGCCTGGAACTCGCTGCCTGAAAGGATGTTGGAGGCAGAGACCCACAGAGCATTCAACAAGAATTTAGATGTGCGCTTGCGATCCCAGGGCAGACACGGCTATGTGTCACGTGCTGGGAAATGGGATGAGAATAGTTAGGTGGTTGTTTTTGACCGGCGCAGACTCGACGGGCCGAAGGGCATTTTCAGTGCTGTGGCCTATTTGTCAGCAGGACCAGCCTGGACTTGTCCCCAAATATCGAGGTGAAGGATACATCCAAGAGATTGACCATCCCACGACAAGAATCCAAGCTGAATCCATCAGTCTTTAAATCACGATCTGAAATAAAAGAGAGTCAGATAATAATAATAATCTTTATTATTGTCACAAGTAGGTTTTTACATTAACACTGCAATGAAGTTGCTGTGAAAATCCCCTCGTCGCCACATTCCGGCGCCTGTTCGGGTCACAGAGGGAGAATTCAGAATGTCCAATTCACCAACAGCACGTCTTTCGGGACTTGTGGGAGGAAACCGGAGCACCCGGAGGAAACCCAAGCAGACACGGGGAGAACGTGCAGACTCCGCACAGACAGTGACCCAAGCCGGGAATCAAACCTGGGACCCTGGAGCTGTGAAGCAACTGTGCTAACCACATTGCTACCGTGCCGCAGAGATAAGGATCTGTGAGAGAAAAGGTCAGACTGACTGAGGGTCGGGAGTGCGGTCACATCGGGGGACTATGAGGAATATATGATCACACAATAGTCTATTTGGACTGCAGTAGTGTGTGAGAGTTGGAGTTTGGGGACTGAGGGAGTGCTGCTGGGACTGCAGTAGTGTGAGAGTTGGTGTTTGGTGACTGAGGGAGTGCTGCTGGGACTGCAGTAGAGTGTGAGAGTTGGAGTTTGGGGACTGAGGGAGTGCTGCTGGGACTGCAGTAGTGTGTGAGAGTTGGGGTTTGGTGACTGAGGGAGTGCTGCTGGGACTGCAGTAGTGTGTGAGAGTTGGAGTTTGGTGACTGAGGGAGTGCTGCTGGGACTGCAGTAGAGTGTGAGAGTTGGAGTTTGGAGACTGAGGGAGTGCTGCTGGGACTGCAGTAGAGTGTGAGAGTTGGAGTTTGGTGACTGAGGGAGTGTTGCTGGGACTGCAGTAGTGTGTGAGAGTTGGAGTTTGGAGACTGAGGGAGTGCTGCTGGGACTGCTGGGACTGCAGTAGTGTGTGAGAGTTGGAGTTTGGGGACTGAGGGAGTGCTGCTGGGACTGCAGTAGTGTGTGAGAGTTGGAGTTTGGGGACTGAGGGAGTGCTGCTGGGACAGCAGTAGAGTGTGAGAGTTGGAGTTTGGGGACTGAGGGAGTGCTGCTGGGACTGCAGTAGAGTGTGAGAGTTGGAGTTTGGGGACTGAGGGAGTGCTGCTGGGACTGCAGTAGAGTGTGAGAGTTGGAGTTTGGTGACTGAGGGAGTGCTGCTGGGACTGCAGTAGTGTGTGAGAGTTGGAGTTTGGAGACTGAGGGAGTGCTGCTGGGACTGCAGTAGTGTGTGAGAGTTGGAGTTTGGGGACTGAGGGAGTGCTGCTGGGACTGCAGTAGTGTGTGAGAGTTGGAGTTTGGGGACTGAGGGAGTGCTGCTGGGACTGCAGTAGTGTGTGAGAGTTGGAGTTTGGTATAACCTGACCCCCCCCCTTTGTAATTGACACTAACCGGTATAACCTGTGCCCCTTTGTAATTGACACTAACCGGTATAACCTGTGCCCCTTTGTAATTGACACTAACCGGTATAACCTGTGCCCCCCCTTTGTAATTGACTCTAACCGGTATAACCTGTGGCCCTTTGTAATTGACACTAACCGGTATAACCTGTGCCCCTTTGTAATTGACACTAACCGGTATAACCTGTGCCCCTTTGTAATTGACACTAACCAGTATAACCTGTGCCCCCCCTTTGTAATTGACACTAACCGGTATAACCTGTGACCCTTTGTAATTGACACTAACCGGTATAACCTGTGCCCCTTTGTAATTGACACTAACCGGTATAACCTGTGCCCCTTTGTAATTGACACTAACCGGTATAACCTCTGGCCCCTTTGTAATTGACACTAACCGGTATAACCTGTGCCCCTTTGTAATTGACACTAACCGGTATAACCTCTGGCCCCTTTGTAATTGACACTAACCGGTATAACCTGTGCCCCTTTGTAATTGACACTAACCGGTATAACCTGTGCCCCTTTGTAATTGACACTAACCGGTATAACCTGTGCCCCTTTGTAATTGACACTAACCGGTATAACCTGTGGCCCTTTGTAATTGACACTAACCGGTAAAACCTGTGCCCCTTTGTAATTGACAGTAACCGGTATAACCTGTGCCCCCCTTTGTAATTGACACTAACCAGTATAACCTGTGACCCTTTGTAATTGACACTAACAGGGTATAACCTGTGGCCCTTTGTAATTGACCTAACCGGTATAACCTGTGCCCCTTTGTAATTGACACTAACCGGTATAACCTGTGACCCTTTGTAATTGACACTAACCGGTATAACCTGTGCCCCTTTGTAATTGACACTAACCGGTATAACCTGTGACCCTTTGTAATTGACACTAACCGGTATAACCTGTGCCCCTTTGTAATTGACACTAACCGGTATAACCTGTGACCCTTTGTAATTGACACTAACCGGTATAACCTCTGGCCCCTTTGTAATTGACACTAACCGGTATAACCTGTGCCCCTTTGTAATTGACACTAACCGGTATAACCTGTGACCCTTTGTAATTGACACTAACCGGTATAACCTGTGCCCCTTTGTAATTGACACTAACCGGTATAACCTGTGCCCCTTTGTAATTGACACTAACCAGTATAACCTGACCCCCCCCCTTTGTAATTGACACTAACCGGTATAACCTGTGGCCCTTTGTAATTGACACTAACCGGTATAACCTGTGCCCCTTTGTAATTGACACTAACCGGTATAACCTGTGGCCCTTTGTAATTGACACTAACCGGTATAACCTGTGCCCCTTTGTAATTGACACTAACCGGTATAACCTGTGCCCCTTTGTAATTGACACTAAACGGTATAACCTGTGCCCCTTTGTAATTGACACTAACCGGTATAACCTGTGCCCCTTTGTAATTGACACTAACCGGTATAACCTGTGCCCCTTTGTAATTGACACTAACCGGTATAACCTGTGCCCCTTTGTAATTGACACTAACCGGTATAACCTGTGCCCCTTTGTAATTGACACTAACCGGTTACACCTGACCCCCCCTTTGTAATTGACACTAACCGGTATAACCTGTGCCCCTTTGTAATTGACACTAACCGGTATAACCTCTGGCCCCTTTGTAATTGACACTAACCGGTATAACCTGTGCCCCTTTGTAATTGACACTAACCGGTATAACCTGTGCCCCTTTGTAATTGACACTAACCGGTATAACCTGTGGCCCTTTGTAATTGACACTAACCGGTATAACCTGTGGCCCTTTGTAATTGACACTAACCGGTATAACCTGTGCCCCTTTGTAATTGACACTAACCGGTATAACCTGTGCCCCTTTGTAATTGACACTAACCAGTATAACCTGACCCCCCCGTTGTAATTGACACTAACCGCTATAACCTGTGCCCCTTTGTAATTGACACTAACCGGTATAACCTGTGCCCCTTTGTAATTGACACTAACCGGTATAACCTGTGCCCCCCTTTGTAATTGACACTAACCGGTATAACCTGTGGCCCTTTGTAATTGACACTAACCGGTATAACCTGTGCCCCTTTGTAATTGACACTAACCGGTATAACCTGTGCCCCTTTGTAATTGACACTAACCGGTATAACCTCTGGCCCCTTTGTAATTGACACTAACCGGTATAACCTGTGGCCCTTTGTAATTGACACTAACCGGTATAACCTGTGGCCCTTTGTAATTGACACTAACCGGTATAACCTGTGCCCCTTTGTAATTGACACTAACCGGTATAACCTGTGCCCCTTTGTAATTGACACTAACCGGTATAACCTGTGCCCCTTTGTAATTGACACTAACCGGTATAACCTGTGCCCCTTTGTAATTGACACTAACCGGTATAACCTGTGCCCCTTTGTAATTGACTCTAACCGGTATAACCTGTGCCCCCCTTTGTAATTGACACTAACCGGTATAACCTGACCCCCTCTTTGTAACTGACACTAACCGGTATAACCTGTGCCCCTTTGTAATTGACACTAACCGGTATAACCTGTGCCTCTTTGCAATTGACACTAACCGGTATAACCTGTGCCCCTTTGTAATTGACACTAACCGGTATAACCTGTGACCCTTTGTAATTGACACTAACCGGTATAACCTGTGCCCCTTTGTAATTGACACTAACCGGTATAACCTGTGCCCCTTTGTAATTGACACTAACCAGTATAACCTGACCCCCCCACTTTGTAATTGACACTAACCGGTATAACCTGTGCCCCTTTGTAATTGACTCTAACCGGTATAACCTGTGCCCCTTTGTAATTGACACTAACCAGTATAACCTGACCCCCCCCCTTTGTAATTGACACTAACAGGGTATAACCTGTGCCCCATTGTAATTGACACTAACCGGTATAACCTGTGCCCCTTTGTAATTGACACTAACCGGTATAACCTGTGGCCCTTTGTAATTGACACTAACCGGTATAACCTGTGCCCCTTTGTAATTGACACTAACCGGTATAACCTGTGCCCCTTTGTAATTGACACTAACCGGTATAACCTGTGCCCCTTTGTAATTGACACTAACCGGTATAACCTGTGCCCCTTTGTAATTGACACTAACCGGTATAACCTGTGCCCCTTTGTAATTGACACTAACCGGTATAACCTGTGCCCCTTTGTAATTGACACTAACCGGTTACACCTGACCCCCCCTTTGTAATTGACACTAACCGGTATAACCTGTGCCCCTTTGTAATTGACACTAACCGGTATAACCTCTGGCCCCTTTGTAATTGACACTAACCGGTATAACCTGTGCCCCTTTGTAATTGACACTAACCGGTATAACCTGTGCCCCTTTGTAATTGACACTAACCGGTATAACCTGTGGCCCTTTGTAATTGACACTAACCGGTATAACCTGTGGCCCTTTGTAATTGACACTAACCGGTATAACCTGTGCCCCTTTGTAATTGACACTAACCGGTATAACCTGTGCCCCTTTGTAATTGACACTAACCAGTATAACCTGACCCCCCCGTTGTAATTGACACTAACCGCTATAACCTGTGCCCCTTTGTAATTGACACTAACCGGTATAACCTGTGCCCCTTTGTAATTGACACTAACCGGTATAACCTGTGCCCCCCTTTGTAATTGACACTAACCGGTATAACCTGTGGCCCTTTGTAATTGACACTAACCGGTATAACCTGTGCCCCTTTGTAATTGACACTAACCGGTATAACCTGTGCCCCTTTGTAATTGACACTAACCGGTATAACCTCTGGCCCCTTTGTAATTGACACTAACCGGTATAACCTGTGGCCCTTTGTAATTGACACTAACCGGTATAACCTGTGGCCCTTTGTAATTGACACTAACCGGTATAACCTGTGCCCCTTTGTAATTGACACTAACCGGTATAACCTGTGCCCCTTTGTAATTGACACTAACCGGTATAACCTGTGCCCCTTTGTAATTGACACTAACCGGTATAACCTGTGCCCCTTTGTAATTGACACTAACCGGTATAACCTGTGCCCCTTTGTAATTGACTCTAACCGGTATAACCTGTGCCCCTTTGTAATTGACACTAACCGGTATGACCTGACCTCCCCTTTGTAATTGACACTAACCGGTATAACCTGTGCCCCTTTGTAATTGACACTAACCGGTATAACCTGTGACCCTTTGTAATTGACACTAACCGGTATAACCTGTGACCCTTTGTAATTGGCACTAACCAGTATAACCTGTGCCCCTTTGTAATTGACACTAACCAGTATAACCTGACCCCCCCTTTGTAATTGACACTAACAGGGTATAACCTGTGCCCCTTTGTAATTGACACTAACCGGTATAACCTGTGACCCTTTGTAATTGGCACTAACCAGTATAACCTGACCCCCCCTTTGTAATTGACACTAACAGGGTATAACCTGTGCCCCTTTGTAATTGACACTAACCGGTATAACCTGTGCCCCTTTGTAATTGACACTAACCGGTATAACCTCTGGCCCCTTTGTAATTGACACTAACCGGTATAACCTGTGCCCCTTTGTAATTGACACTAACCAGTATAACCTGACCCCCCCTTTGTAATTGACACTAACAGGGTATAACCTGTGCCCCTTTGTAATTGACACTAACCGGTATAACCTGTGCCCCTTTGTAATTGACACTAACCGGTATAACCTGTGACCCTTTGTAATTGACACTAACCGGTATAACCTGTGACCCTTTGTAATTGGCACTAACCAGTATAACCTGTGCCCCTTTGTAATTGACACTAACCAGTATAACCTGACCCCCCCTTTGTAATTGACACTAACAGGGTATAACCTGTGCCCCTTTGTAATTGACACTAACCGGTATAACCTGTGCCCCTTTGTAATTGACACTAACAGGGTATAACCTGTGCCCCTTTGTAATTGACACTAACCGGTATAACCTGTGCCCCTTTGTAATTGACACTAACCGGTATAACCTGTGACCCTTTGTAATTGACACTAACCGGTATAACCTGTGACCCTTTGTAATTGGCACTAACCAGTATAACCTGTGCCCCTTTGTAATTGACACTAACCAGTATAACCTGACCCCCCCTTTGTAATTGACACTAACAGGGTATAACCTGTGCCCCTTTGTAATTGACACTAACCGGTATAACCTGTGCCCCCCTTTGTAATTGACACTAACCGGTATAACCTGTGCCCCTTTGTAATTAACACGAACCGGTATAACCTGTGCCCCTTTGTAATTGACACTAACCGGTATAACCTGTGCCCCTTTGTAATTGACACTAACCGGTATAACCTGTGCCCCTTTGTAATTGACACTAACCGGTATAACCTGTGCCCCTTTGTAATTGACACTAACCGGTATAACCTGTGACCCTTTGTAATTGACACTAACCGGTATAACCTGACCTCCCCTTTGTAATTGACACTAACCAGTATAACCTGTGCCCCTTTGTAATTGACACTAACCGGTATAACCTGTGCCCCGTTGTAATTGACACTAACCGGTATAACCTGTGCCCCCCTTTGTAATTGACACTAACCGGTATAACCTGTGCCCCCCTTTGTAATTGACACTAACCGGTATAACCTGTGCCCCCCTTTGTAATTGACACTAACAGGGTATAACCTGTGACCCTTTGTAATTGACACTAACCGGTATAACCTGTGACCCTTTGTAATTGACACTAACCGCTATAACCTGTGCCCCTTTGTAATTGACACTAACCGGTATAACCTGTGCCCCCCTTTGTAATTGACACTAACCGGTATAACCTGACCCCCTCTTTGTAACTGACACTAACCGGTATAACCTGTGCCCCTTTGTAATTGACACTAACCGGTATAACCTGTGCCTCTTTGTAATTGACACTAACCGGTATAACCTGTGCCCCTTTGTAATTGACACTAACCGGTATAACCTGTGACCCTTTGTAATTGACACTAACCGGTATAACCTGTGACCCTTTGTAATTGACACTAACCGGTATAACCTGTGCCCCCCTTTGTAATTGACACTAACCGGTATAACCTGTGCCCCCCTTTGTAATTGACACTAACCGGTATAACCTGTGCCCCCCTTTGTAATTGACACTAACAGGGTATAACCTGTGACCCTTTGTAATTGACACTAACCGGTATAACCTGTGACCCTTTGTAATTGACACTAACCGGTATAACCTGTGCCCCTTTGTAATTGACACTAACCGGTATAACCTGTGCCCCTTTGTAATTGACACTAACCGGTATAACCTGTGACCCTTTGTAATTGACACTAACCGGTATAACCTGTGCCCCTTTGTAATTGACACTAACCGGTATAACCTGTGACCCTTTGTAATTGACACTAACCGGTATAACCTGTGCCCCTTTGTAATTGACACTAACCGGTATAACCTGTGGCCCTTTGTAATTGACACTAACCGGTATAACCTGTGACCCTTTGTAATTGACACTAACCGGTATAACCTGTGACCCTTTGTAATTGACACTAACCGGTATAACCTGTGCCCCTTTGTAATTGACACTAACCGGTATAACCTGTGCCCCTTTGTAACTGACACTAACCGGTATAACCTGTGCCCCTTTGTAATTGACACTAACCGGTATAACCTGTGCCTCTTTGTAATTGACACTAACCGGTATAACCTGTGGCCCTTTGTAATTGACACTAACCGGTATGACCTGTGACCCTTTGTAATTGACACTAACCGGTATAACCTGTGACCCTTTGTAATTGGCACTAACCGGTATAACCTGTGACCCTTTGTAATTGGCACTAACCAGTATAACCTGTGCCCCTTTGTAATTGACACTAACCGGTATAACCTGTGCCCCTTTGTAATTGACACTAACCGGTATAACCTGTGCCCCCCCTTTGTAATTGACACTAACCGGTATAACCTGTGCCCCTTTGTAATTGACACTAACCGCTATAACCTGTGCCCCCCTTTGTAATTGACACTAACCGGTATAACCTGTGCCCCTTTGTAATTGACACTAACCGGTATAACCTGTGCCCCTTTGTAATTGACACTAACCGGTATAACCTGTGCCCCTTTGTAATTGACACTAACCGGTATAACCTGTGCCCCTTTGTAATTGACCTAACCGGTATAATCTGTGCCCCTTTGTAATTGACACTAACCGGTATAACCTGTGCCCCTTTGTAATTGACACTAACCAGTATAACCTGTGCCCCTTTGTAATTGACACTAACCAGTATAACCTGACCCCCCCTTTGTAATTGACACTAACCGGTATAACCTGTGCCCCTTTGTAATTGACACTAACCGGTATAACCTGTGGCCCTTTGTAATTGACACTAACCGGTATAACCTGTGCCCCTTTGTAATTGGCACTAACCAGTATAACCTGTGCCCCTTTGTAATTGACACTAACCGGTATAACCTGTGCCCCTTTGTAATTGACACTAACCGCTATAACCTGTGCCCCTTTGTAATTGGCACTAACCAGTATAACCTGTGCCCCTTTGTAATTGACACTAACCGGTATAACCTGTGACCCTTTGTAATTGGCACTAACCAGTATAACCTGTGCCCCTTTGTAATTGACACTAACCGCTATAACCTGTGCCCCTTTGTAATTGACACTAACCGGTATAACCTGTGCCCCCCTTTGTAATTGACACTAACCGGTATAACCTGTGCCCCTTTGTAATTGACACTAACCGGTATAACCTGTGCCCCCCTTTGTAATTGACACTAACCGGTATAACCTGTGCCCCCCCATTGTAATTGACACTAACCGGTATAACCTGTGCCCCCCTTTGTAATTGACACTAACCGGTATAACCTGTGCCCCTTTGTAATTGACACTAACCAGTATAACCTGTGCCCCTTTGTAATTGACACTAACCGGTATAACCTGTGCCCCCCCTTTGTAATTGACTCTAACCGGTATAACCTGTGCCCCTTTGTAATTGACACTAACCGGTATAACCTGTGCCCCTTTGTAATTGACACTAACCGGTATAACCTGTGCCCCTTTGTAATTGACACTAACCGGTATAACCTGTGCCCCTTTGTAATTGACACTAACCGGTATAACCTGTGCCCCTTTGTAATTGACACTAACCGGTATAACCTGTGGCCCATTTGTAATTGACACTAACCGGTATAACCTGTGCCCCTTTGTAATTGACACTAACCGGTATAACCTGTGCCCCTTTGTAATTGACACTAACCAGTATCTAACTCCTCGAAAACATACAGGGCGGGTTGTGTGTCGGGCGAGGCTGGAATCCCGAAACATGATTGGGTGGGGTATCTGATCCGATGCAGAGATTGTGGCGGGCGGCGAATTCACGCAAAATCGCAGTTCTGCGTCACCTCGACTGCGGCGTCAATGCGTTCCAGAACGCACGTACACCGTTTGTTTATCGTTAGCGGGGTCAGGAGGTGGGCTGTGGAGTTGGGGTCGACGGTGTTGTGAAAGGCCATGAATTCTGCCCCGGGATCAACACTTAGTCTCAGGAATGGAGAATCCCACCCACAATGTTTTGGCCACAACTACCTCGTGTGGTAATGAATTCCACAGGCCGACCACTCTCTGGGTGAAGAAATTCCTCCTCATCTCTGTCCTCAATGGTCTCCCCCGTATCCTCAGACTGTGACCCCTGGTTCTGGACACCCCCCCCATTGGGAACATCCTTCCTGCAGAAGACCATAAGACATAGGGACAGAATTAGGCCACTCGGCCCATCGAGTCTGCTCCGCCATTCAATCATGGCTGATATTTTCTCATCCCCATTCTCCTGCCTTCTCCCCATAACCCCTGATCCCCTTATTAATCAAGAGCCTATCTATCTCTGTCTTAAAGACACTCAGTGATTTGGCCTCCACAGCCTTCTGCGGCAAAGTGTTCCACAGATTCACCACCCTCTGGCTGAAGAAATTCCTCCTCATCTCTGTTTTAAAGGATCGTCCCTTTAGTCGGAGATGGTGTCCTCTGGTTCTAGTTTTTCCTACAAGTGGAAACATCCTCTCCACGTCCACTCTATCCAGGCCTCGCAGTATCCTGTAAGTTTCAATAAGATCCCCCCATCATCCTTCTAAACTCCAACGAGTACAGACCCAGAGTCCTCAACAGTTCCTCATACGACAAGTTCTTCATTCCAGGGATCTTTCTTGTGAACCTCCTCTGGACCCTTTCCAAGGCCAGCACCTCCTTCCTTAGATACGGGGCCCAAAACTGCTCACAATACTCCAAATGGGGTCTGACCAGAGCCTTATACAGCCTCAGAAGTACATCCCTGGTCTGGTATTCTAGCCCTCTCGACATGAATGCTAACATTGCATTTGCCTTCCTAACTGCCGACTGAACCTGCACGTTAACCTGAAGAGAATCGTGAACAAGGATTCCCAAGTCCCTTTGTGCTCCTGATTTCCGAAGCATTCCTCCTTCCAAAGTGTGTAACCTCACACTTTTCCACGTTGTATTTTATCTGCCACTTCATTGCCCGCTCTCCTAGCCTGTCCAAGTCCTTCTGCAGCCCCCCTGCTTCCTCAATACTACCTGCCCATCTACAGATCTTTGCATCATCTGCAAACTTAGCAACAGTTTGAACATAGGGGCAGCACGGTAGCCTTGTGGATAGCACAATTGCTTCACAGCACCAGGGTCCCAGGTTCGATTCCGGCTTGGGTCACTGTCTGTGCGGAGTCTGCACATCCTCCCCGTGTGTGCGTGGGTTTCCTCCGGGTGCTCCGGTTTCCTCCCATAGTCCAAAGATGTGCGGGTTAGGTGGATTGGCCATGAGAAATTGCCCTTAGTGTCCAAAATTGCCCTTAGTGTTGGGTGGGGTTACTGGGTTATGGGGATAGGGTGGCGGTGTTGTCTTAGGGTAGGGTGCTCTTTCCAAGAGCCGGTGCTGACCCGATGGGCCGAATGGCCTCCTTCTGCACTGTAAATTCAATGATGATGAACAGAGCCTTCAGTTCCTTCTTCCAGATCATTAATGTATATTGTGAAAAGTTGTGGTCCCAGCACAGACCCCTGAGGCACACCACTAGTCACCGGCTGCCATCCTGAAAAAGACCCCTTTATCCCCACTCTCTGCCTTCTGCCAGTCAGCCAATCCTCTATCCATGCCCGGATCTTACCCCGAACACCACGGGCTCTTAACTTATTTAACAGTCTCCTATGTAGCACCTTGTCAAAGGCCTCCTGGAAATCTAAATAAATCACGTCCACTGGTTCTCCTTTGTCTAACTTCCTTGTTACCTCCTCAAAGAACTCTAACAGATTTGTCAGACACGACCTCTAGAACATAGAACATAGAACATAGAACAATACAGCGCAGTACAGGCCCTTCGGCCCACGATGTTGCACCGAAACAAAAGCCATCTAACCTACACTATGCCATTATCATCCATATGTTTATCCAATAAACTTTTAAATGCCCTCAATGTTGGCGAGTTCACTACTGTAGCAGGTAGGGCATTCTACGGCCTCACTACTCTTTGCGTAAAGAACCTACCTCTGACCTCTGTCCTATATCTATTACCCCTCAGTTTAAAGCTATGTCCCCTCGTGCCAGCCATTTCCATCCGCGGGAGAAGGCTCTCACTGTCCACCCTATCCAACCCCCTGATCATTTTGTATGCCTCTATTAAGTCTCCTCTTAACCTTCTTCTCTCCAACGAAAACAACCTCAAGTCCATCAGCCTTTCCTCATAAGATTTTCCCTCCATACCAGGCAACATCCTGGTAAATCTCCTCTGCACCCGCTCCAAAGCTTCCACGTCCTTCATATAATGCGGTGACCAGAACTGTACGCAATACTCCAAATGCGGCCGTACCAGAGTTCTGTACAGCTGCAACATGACCTCCCGACTCCGGAACTCAATCCCTCTACCAATAAAGGCCAACACTCCATAGGCCTTCTTCACAACCCTATAAACCTGGGTGGCAACTTTCAGGGATCTATGTACATGGACACCTAGATCCCTCTGCTCTTCCACACTTTCAAGAACTTTACCATTAGCCAAATATTCCGCATTCCTGTTATTCCTTCCAAAGTGAATCACCTCACACTTCTCTACATTAAACTCCATTTGCCACCTCTCAGCCCAGCTCTGCAACTTATCTATATCCCTCTGTAACCTGCTACATCCTTCCACACTATCGACAACACCACCGACTTTAGTATCGTCTGCAAATTTACTCACCCACCCTTCTGTGCCTTCCTCTAGGTCATTGATAAAAATGACAAACAGCAACGGCCCCAGAACAGATCCTTGTGGTACTCCACTTGTGACTGTACTCCATTCTGAACATTTCCCATCAACCACCACCCTCTGTCTTCTTTCAGCTAGCCAATTTCTGATCCACATCTCTAAATCACCCTCAATCCCCAGCCTCCGTACTTTCTGCAATAGCCTACCGTGGGGAACCCTTTGACGAAGCCGTGCTGACTCAGTCCTATTTTACCGTGCACTTCCAAGTACTCCGCAATCTCATCTTTAATAATGGACCAATCTTACCAATGGCCGAAGTCAGGCTAACCAGCCTATAATTTCCCGTCTTCTGTCTCCCTCCCTTCTTAAACACGGTGTTACATTAGCTACTTTCCAGTCCTCTGGGTCCCTTCCTGTCTCCACAATTTCCTCAGCTATCTCTTTTAGAACCCTGCATCTACCCTGTTCAGTCCTGTTAGAATAGAACATAGAACATACAGTGCAGAAGGAGGCCATTCAGCCCATCGAGTCTGCACCGACCCACTTAAGCTCCTCACTACCACCCCATCCCGTAACCCAATAACCCCTCCTCACCTTTTAGGTCACTAAGGGCAATTTAGTGTGGCCAATCTCCCGAACCTGCACGTCTTTGGACTGTGGGAGGAAACCGGAGCACCCGGAGGAAACCCACGCACACACGGGGAGAACGTGCAGACTCCGCACAGACAGTGACCCAAGCCGGGAATCGAATCTGGACCTTGGCGCTGTGAAGCCACAGTGCTAACCACTATGATACCGTGCTGCCAGAATGTTATAGGTTTCTATGAGATCCCCCCTCATTCTTCTGAACTCCAGCGAATACAATCCTAACCGATTCAATCTCTCCTCGTACGTCAGTCCTGCCATCCCAGGAATCAGTCTGGTAAACCTTCGCTGCACTCCCTCGAGAGCAAGAACATCCTTCCTCAGAGAAGGAGACCAAAACTGCACACAATACTCCAGGTGCTAGTCAGAGTAGGAATGTCAGGATAGCTAAGATGAATACATGGCTCGAGAGATGGTGCAAGAGGGAGGGATTTAATTCCTGGGACATTGGAACCGGTTCTGGGGGAGGTGTGACCAGCACAAACCGGATGGTCTGCACCTGGGCAGGACTGGAGCCGATGTCCTAGTGTTTGCTAATGCTGTTGGGGAGGGTTTAAAAAAAATGTGGCAAGGGGATGGGAACCGATGGAGGAAGACGACGGGAAGTAAAGTGGGGACAGAAACAAAAGGCAGTAAAGGGAAAGGTGGAATGTGTTGTGTTCTCTATTCTGCTTTAGCTGCATGGCTCAAATGAGTAGTGTTGAATAACGAACGCAAAGCTTTGTTAACAAACAAAACTATAAATTCATTACACAACTAAGATTCGCTCACATTCCTAAAGTAGGAGGTGATTGTATAAAACTATGCTCTCTCTAATTTACAGAACTCTCAAGTGTACAACTGCTCTCTGTGCCTGACATTCTTCCAGCTCTCTCCTAACTCTTAACTCCCAGTATCCCCGAATATACATGTGACTGTTCTGTGGTTCCCTCTGGAGGTAAGAAGCATTATCATTAACTTGTTAACTCTTTACATCCCAGTCAATATACATATTACAAAAGGCAGAGAAACCATATTCTCTTTTCCCCTTCTTAATCAATCCCTTCGTCCTTCTTTTCCAAATTCTAAACAGCTCCCAATCCCCAGACCTGTTGTTTTTCTTGGCCAATCTGTATGCTTCTTCCTTGATTCAAATCCTATCCCTTATTTCCTTTGTAGGCCATGGATTGGCCCTCTTACCCGCTTTCCTTTTGTGCCAGACAGGAATGAACTGCAGTTCCCCCATGCGTTCCTTGAATGTTTGTCATTGTCTATCCACTGTCATCCCTTTAAGTAACTCTCCCCAATCTATCAAGGCCAACTCACGCCTCATATCTTCATAGTTCCCTTCATTAAGATTCGGCACCCTAGTCTCCGAATCAACTACTTCACTCTCCAGCTTGATAAAAAATTCTATCACGTTATGGTCGCTCATCCCCAAGGGGTCTCGCACAGCCAGATTGGCAATGACTCCCTTCTCATTACACAGTCCCCGGTCCAGGATGGTCAGTTCTCGAGCTGGTTCCTCCGCCATGCTTTCTTGACACCACTCTTCACCAGCCTCGCTTTTCTCTGGACCAGCTTTCTGCAGCCCTGTTGCATCTCCAAACAGTCGGCCTCCACATGTCACAGAGAGCAGCGACAGTCGCCCGGTTGTGAGTGTCCGCCCTTTGTGTCACTTCGTTATGTTCTCATAGCGACGCGGACACCCGGGAGATTGTGACCCAGTGGCCTGTTGACTGTACAGAAGATCTTTGGGCATACGGCCATTCTCTCCATCCGGTGAACACGGCCAGGCACACACGTCATTGGATCAGCCAATGGCCTCACTGCCCCCAGCCAGCAATTCACCCACAAAGCTCGCAGTGCGGACAGCAGGGAACCCAGTAGCCCCATCTCTAACCCCAAACCCAGCGATGAGGCCGCTGTGCGGAGGAAAATCAGCAATGGTCAACTAACAACGGCAGCGATGAGCCGAATGGCCCACGCGGTGACCCCGTCACTTACGTCTGGACAGCACCCGATTGAGGATCGTCCGCAGTTCAAACACAGAGATCTCCATGTCCTGGGGAGGGACAAACAGGAAGAGTTAGCCTGAGGGTTCGCCAACAACAGGGGTCAGCGTGACCCCGGGGTCAGTGTGGGGTCAGCGTGACACCGGGGTCAGTGTGGGGTCAGCGTGACACCGGTGTCAGTGTGGGGTCAGCGTGACAGCGGGGTCAGTGTGACATCGGGGTCAGTGTGGGGTCAGTGTGAGACCGGGGGTCAGTGTGGGGTCAGTGTGACACCGGGGTCAATGTGGGGTCAGTGTGACACCCGGGGTCAGTGTGAGACCGGGGGTCAGTGTGGGGTCAGAGTGAGACCGGGAGTCAGTGTGGGGTCAGTGTGACACCGGGAGGTCAGTGTGGGGTCAGCGTGAGACCGGGGGACAGTGTGGGGTCAGTGTGACACCCGGGGTCAGTGTGGGGTCAGTGTGACACCGGGGTCAGTGTGGGGTCAGCGTGACACTGGGGTCAGTGTGGGGTCAGTGTGACACTGGGGTCAGTGTGGGGTCAGTTTGAGACCGGGGGTCAGTGTGGGGTCAGCGTGACACCCGAGGTCAGTGTGGGGTCAGCGTGACACCGGGGGGGGTCAGTGTGGGGTCAGCGTGACACCAGGAGGTCAGTGTGGGGTCAGCGTGACACCAGGAGGTCAGTGTGGGGTCAGTGTGAGACCGGGGGACAGTGTGGGGTCAGTGTGACACCAGGAGGTCAGTGTGGGGTCAGTGTGAGACCGGGAGGTCAGTGTGGGGTCAGTGTGAGACCGGGGGACAGTGTGGGGTCAGTGTGGGGTCAGTGTGAGACCGGGAGGTCAGTGTGGGGTCAGTGTGAGACCGGGGGTCAATGTGGGGTCAGTGTGACACCAGGAGGTCAGTGTGGGGTCAGTGTGAGACCGGGGTCAGTGTGGGGTCAGTGTGACACCGGGGGGGTCAGTGTGGGGTCAGTGTGAGTGTGGGGTCAGTGTGACACTGGGGGGGGTCAGTGTGGGGTCAGTGTGAGACCGGGGGTCAGTGTGGGGTCAGTGTGACACCGGGAGGTCAGTGTGGGGTCAGTGTGAGACCGGGGTCAGTGTGGGGTCAGTGTGAGACCGGGGTCAGTGTGGGGTCAGTGTGACACCGGGGTCAGTGTGCGGTTAGTGTGACACCGGGGTCAGTGTGGGGTCAGTGTGACACCGGGGGGGTCAGTGTGGGGTCAGTGTGAGACTGGGGGTCAGTGTGGGGTCAGTGTGAGACCGGGGGACAGTGTGGGGTCAGTGTGGGGTCAGTGTGAGACCGGGGGTCAGTGTGGGGTCAGTGTGAGACCGGGGGACAGTGTGGGGTCAATGTGACACCAGGAGGTCAGTGTGGGGTCAGTGTGACACCGGGGTCAGTGTGACACCGGGGTCAGTGTGGGGTCAGTGTGACACCGGGGGTCAGTGTGGGGTCAGTGTGACACCGGGAGGTCAGTGTGGGGTCAATGTGACACCGGGGGTCAGTGTGGGGTCAGTGTGACACCGGGAGGTTAGTGCGGGGTCAGTGTGAGACCGGGGGTCAGTGTGGGGTCAGTGTGACACCGGGAGGTCAGTGTGGGGTCAGGGTGACACCGGGAGGTCAGTGTGGGGTCAGTATTACACCGGGAGGTTAGTGTGGGGTCAGTATGACACCGGAAGGTCAGTGTGGGGTCAGTGTGAGACTGGGGGTCAGTGTGACACCGGGGTCAATGTGGGGTCAGTGTGAGACCGGGGGTCAATGTGGGGTCAGTGTGACACCGGGGTCAATGTGGGGTCAGTGTGAGACCGGGGTCAGTGTGGGGTCAGTGTGAGACCGGGGTCAGTGTGGGGTCAGTGTGACACCGGGGGTCAATGTGGGGTCAGTGTGAGACCCGGGGTCAGTGTGAGACCGGGGTCAGTGTGGGGTCAGTGTGAGACCGGGGTCAGTGTGGGGTCAGTGTGAGACCGGGGTCAGTGTGGGGTCAGTGTGACACCGGGGGTCAATGTGGGGTCAGTGTGAGACCGGGGGTCAATGTGACACCAGGAGGTCAGTGTGGGGTCAGTGTGAGACCGGGGTCAGTGTGGGGTCAGTGTGAGACCGGGGGTCAATGTGGGGTCAGTGTGACACCGGGAGGTCAGTGTGGGGTCAGTGTGACACTGGGAGGTCAGTGTGGGGTCAGTGTGAGACCGGGAGGTCAATGTGGGGTCAGTGTGAGACCCGGGGTCAGTGTGAGACCGGGGTCAGTGTGGGGTCAGTGTGAGACCGGGGTCAGTGTGGGGTCAGTGTGAGACCGGGGGTCAATGTGGGGTCAGTGTGACACCGGGGTCAATGTGGGGTCAGTGTGAGACCGGGGTCAGTGTGGTGTCAGTGTGAGACCGGGGTCAGTGTGGGGTCAGTGTGACACCGGGGGTCAATGTGGGGTCAGTGTGAGACCCGGGGTCAGTGTGAGACCGGGGTCAGTGTGGGGTCAGTGTGAGACCGGGGTCAGTGTGGGGTCAGTGTGAGACCGGGGTCAGTGTGGGGTCAGTGTGAGACCGGGGTCAGTGTGGGGTCAGTGTGACACCGGGGGTCAATGTGGGGTCAGTGTGAGACCGGGGGTCAATGTGACACCAGGAGGTCAGTGTGGGGTCAGTGTGAGACCGGGGTCAGTGTGGGGTCAGTGTGAGACCGGGGGTCAATGTGGGGTCAGTGTGACACCGGGAGGTCAGTGTGGGGTCAGTGTGACACCGGGAGGTCAGTGTGGGGTCAGTGTGAGACCGGGAGGTCAATGTGGGGTCAGTGTGAGACCCGGGGTCAGTGTGAGACCGGGGTCAGTGTGGGGTCAGTGTGAGACCGGGGTCAGTGTGGGGTCAGTGTGAGACCGGGGTCAGTGTGGGGTCAGTGTGACACCGGGGGTCAATGTGGGGTCAGTGTGAGACCGGGGGTCAATGTGACACCAGGAGGTCAGTGTGGGGTCAGTGTGAGACCGGGGTCAGTGTGGGGTCAGTGTGAGACCGGGGGTCAATGTGGGGTCAGTGTGACACCAGGAAGTCAGTGTGGGGTCAGTGTGAGACCGGGGTCAGTATGGGGTCAGTGTGAGACCGGGGTCAGTGTGGGGTCAGTGTGAGACCGGGGTCAGTGTGGAGTCAGTGTGAGACCGGGGGTCAATGTGGGGTCAGTGTGACACCGGGAGGTCAGTGTGGGGTCAGTGTGACACCGGGAGGTCAGTGTGGGGTCAGTGTGAGACCGGGAGGTCAATGTGGGGTCAGTGTGAGACCGGGCTCAGTGTGGGGTCAGTGTGACACCGGGAGGTCAGTGTGGGGTCAGTGTGAGACCGGAAGGTCAGTGTGGGGTCAGTGTGACACGGGGTCAATGTGGGGTCAGTGTGGGGTCAGTGTGACACGGGGTCAGTGTGGGGTCAGTGTGAGACCGGGCTCAGTGTGGGGTCAGTGTGAGACCGGGCTCAGTGTGGGGTCAGTGTGACACCGGGAGGTCAGTGTGGGGTCAGTGTGAGACCGGGAGGTCAGTGTGGGGTCAGTGTGACACGGGGTCAGTGTGGGGTCAGTGTGAGACCGGGCTCAGTGTGGGGTCAGTGTGAGACCGGGCTCAGTGTGGGTCAGTGTGAGACCGGGGTCAGTGTGGGGTCAGTGTGGGGTCAGTGTGACACCGGGGGTCAGTGTGGGGTCAGTGTGAGACCGGGGGTCAGTGTGGGGTCAGTGTGAGACCGGGGGTCAGTGTGGGGTCAGTGTGACACCGGGGGTCAGTGTGGGGTCAGCGTGACACCGGGGTCAGTGTGGAGTCAGTGTGACACCGGGAGGTCAGTGTGGGGTCAGTGTGACACCGGGAGGTCAGTGTGGGGTCAGTGTGACACGGGGTCAATGTGGGGTCAGTATGACACCGGGGTCAGTGTGGGGTCAGTGTGACACCGGGGGTCAGTGTGGGGTCAGTGTGAGACCGGGGATCAGTGTGGGGTCAGTGTGACACCGGGGGTCAGTGTGGGGTCAGTGTGACAACGGGAGGTCAGTGTGCGGTTAGTGTGACACCGGGGTCAGTGTGACACCGGGGTCAGTGTGGGGTCAGTGTGACACCGGGGGTCAGTGTGGGGTCAGTGAGACACCGGGAGGTCAGTGTGGGGTCAGTGTGACACCAGGGGTCAGTGTGGGGTCAGTGTGACACTGGGAGGTCAGTGTGGGGTCAGTGTGACACTGGGAGATCAGTGTACGGTCAGTGTGACACCGGGAGGTCAGTGTGGGGTCAGTGTGAGACCGGGGTCAGTGCGGGGTCAGTGTGACACCGGGGGGGTCAGTGTGGGGTCAGTGTGAGACTGGGGGTCAGTGTGGGGTCAGTGTGAGACCGGGATGTCAGTGTGGGGTCAATGTGACACCGGGGGTCAGTGTGGGGTCAGTGTGACACCGGGAGGTCAGTGTGGGGTCAGTGTGACACCGGGGGTCAGTGTGGGGTCAGTGTGACACCGGGAGGTTAGTGCGGGGTCAGTGTGAGACTGGGGGTCAGTGTGGGGTCAGTGTGACGCCGGGAGGTCAGTGTGGGGTCAGGGTGACACCGGGAGATCAGTGTGGGGTCAGTGTGACACCGGGAGGTCAGTGTGGGGTCAGTGTGACACCGGGGTCAGTGTGGGGTCAGTATGACACCGGGAGGTCAGTGTGGGGTCAGTATGACACCGGAAGGTCAGTGTGGGGTCAGTGTGAGACTGGGGGTCAGTGTGACACCGGGGTCAATGTGGGGTCAGTGTGAGACCGGGGGTCAATGTGGGGTCAGTCTGACACCGGGGTCAATGTGGGGTCAGTGTGAGACCGGGGTCAGTGTGGGGTCAGTGTGAGACCGGGGTCAGTGTGGGGTCAGTGTGAGACCGGGGGTCAATGTGGGGTCAGTGTGACACCGGGGGGGTCAGTGTGGGGTCAGTGTGAGACCGGGGTCAGTGTGAGACCGGGGTCAGTGTGGGGTCAGCGTGACACCGGGGTCAATGTGGGGTCAGTGTGACACCCGGGGTCAGGGTGGGGTCAGTTGAAAGGAGGGGTATTTTGGGGCTTTGGAACTCACCTCACCAGCAAGCTGGGAGAACATGGCCTTGAAACCGTCATCAACATCATCCTCCGTCAGCTCACCCTGAAATAGAACAGAGAGGGGACAGAGCGAGAGGGTCAGAGCGAGAGGGTCAGAGCGAGAGGGTCAGAGCGAGAGGGTCAGAGCGAGGGGGGGTCAGAGCGAGAGGGTCAGAGCGAGAGGGTCAGAGCGAGAGGGTCAGAGCGAGCGGGTCAGAGCGAGAGGGTCAGAGCGAGAGGGGGTCAGAGCGAGAGGGGGTCAGAGCGAGAGGGGGTCAGAGCGAGAGGGGGTCAGAGCGAGAGGGTCAGAGCGAGGGGGTGTCAGAGCGAGATGGTCAGAGCGAGAGGGTCAGAGCGAGAGGGTCAGAGCGAGGGGGGGTCAGAGCGAGAGAGTCAGAATGAGAAGGGGTCAGAGCGAGAGGGGGTCAGAGCGAGAGGGTCAGAGCGAGGGGGGGTCAGAGCGAGGGGGTCAGAGCGAGAGGGATAGAGCGAGGGGGGGTCAGAGCGAGAGGGTCAGAGCGAGGGGGGGTCAGAGCGAGGGGGGGTCAGAGCGAGGGGGTCAGAGCGAGGGGGTCAGAGCGAGGGGGTCAGAGCGAGGGGGTCAGAGCGAGAGGGTCAGAGCGAGGGGGGGTCAGAGCGAGAGGGTCAGAGCGAGGGGGGGTCAGAGCGAGGGGGGGTCAGAGCGAGGGGGGGTCAGAGCGAGGGGGGGTCAGAGCGAGGGGGTCAGAGCGAGGGGGTCAGAGCGAGAGGGTCAGAGCGAGAGGGTCAGAACGAGAGGGTCAGAGAGAGAGGGGGGGTCAGAGCGAGAGGGTCAGAGCGAGGGGGGGTCAGAGCGAGGGGGGGTCAGAGCGAGAGGGTCAGAGCGAGGGGGGGTCAGAGCGAGAGGGGGGTCTGAGCGAGAGGGGGATCAGAGCGAGAGGGGGGTCAGAGCAAGAGGGTCAGAGAGAGAGGGGGGGGGTCAGAGCGAGAGGGGGTCAGAGCGAGTGGGGAGGTCAGAGCGAGGGGGGGTCAGAGCGAGAGGGGGTCAGAGCGAGGGGGGTGGTCAGAGCGATAGGGGGTCAGAGCGAGAGGGGGGTCAGAGCGAGAGGGGGGTCAGAGCGAGAGGGTCAGAGAGAGAGGGGGGGGTCAGAGCGAGAGGGGGTCAGAGCGAGTGGGGAGGTCAGAGCGAGGGGGGGTCAGAGCGAGAGGGGGTCAGAGCGAGGGGGGTGGTCAGAGCGAGAGGGGGTCAGAGCGAGGGGGGGGGTCAGAGCAAGAGGGGGGGTCAGAGCGAGAGGGGGTCAGAGCGAGTGGGGAGGTCAGAGCGAGAGGGGGGTCAGAGCGAGAGGGGGGTCAGAGCGAGGGGGGTGGTCAGAGCGAGAGGGGGGTCAGAGCGAGAGGGGGTCAGAGCGAGGGGGGTGGTCAGAGCGAGAGGGGGTCAGAGCGAGGGGGGGGTCAGAGCAAGAGGGGGGGTCAGAGCGAGAGGGGGTCAGAGCGAGAGGGGGGTCAGAGCGAGGGGGGGGTCAGAGCGAGAGGGGGGTCAGAGTGAGGGGGGTGGTCAGAGCGAGAGGGGAGGTCAGAGCGAGGGGGGGGTCAGAGCGAGAGGGGGTCAGAGCGAGAGGGGAGGTCAGAGCGAGGGGGGGGTCAGAGCGAGAGGGGGTCAGAGCGAGGGGGGGGCGTCAGAGCGAGAGGGGGTCAGAGCGAGGGGGGGCAGAGTGAGGGGGGTGGTCAGAGCGAGAGGGGGTCAGAGCGAGGGGGTCAGAGCGAGGGGGGTGTCAGAGCGAGAGGGGGGGTCAGAGTGAGGGGGGTGGTCAGAGCGAGAGGGGGTCAGAGCGAGAGGGGGGTCAGAGCGAGGGGGGGCAGAGTGAGGGGGGTGGTCAGAGCGAGAGGGGGTCAGAGCGAGAGGGTCAGAGCGAGAGGGTCAGAGCGAGAGGGGGTGTCAGAGCGAGAGGGGGGTCAGAGCGAGGGGGGGCAGAGTGAGGGGGGTGGTCAGAGCGAGAGGGGGTCAGAGCGAGGGGGTCAGAGCGAGGGGGGTGTCAGAGCGAGAGGGGGGGTCAGAGTGAGGGGGGTGGTCAGAGCGAGAGGGGGTCAGAGCGAGAGGGGGGTCAGAGCGAGGGGGGGCAGAGTGAGGGGGGTGGTCAGAGCGAGAGGGGGTCAGAGCGAGAGGGTCAGAGCGAGAGGGTCAGAGCGAGGGGGGGGGTCAGAGCGAGGGGGAAGTCAGAGCGAGAGGGGGGGGTCAGAGCGAGAGGGGGGTCAGAGCGAGGGGGGGGGCAGAGCGAGGGGGGTGGTCAGAGCGAGGGGGGTGGTCAGAGCGAGAGGGGGTCAGAGCGAGAGGGGGTCAGAGCGAGAGGGGGGTCAGAGCGAGGGGGGGGGCAGAGCGAGGGGGGTGGTCAGAGCGAGAGGGGGTCAGAGCGAGAGGGGGTCAGAGCGAGGGGGGGTCAGAGCGAGAGGGGGGTCAGAGCGAGAGGGGGGTCAGAGCGAGAGGGGGTCAGAGCGAGGGGGGTGTCAGAGCGAGGGGGGGGGTCAGAGCGAGGGGGGGGTCAGAGCGAGAGGGGGTCAGAGCGAGAGGGGGGTCAGAGCGAGAGGGGGTCAGAGCGAGGGGGGTGTCAGAGCGAGGGGGGGGGTCAGAGCGAGAGGGGGGTCAGAGCGAGAGGGGGGGTCAGAGCGAGAGGGGGGTCAGAGCGAGGGGGGTCAGAGCGAGAGGGGGGGTCAGAGCGAGAGGGGGGTCAGAGTGAGGGGGGGTCAGAGCGAGGGGGGCTCAGAGCGAGAGGGGGGTCAGAGCGAGAGGGGGGGTCAGAGCGAGGGGGGGTCAGAGCGAGAGGGGGGTCAGAGCGAGGAGGGGGTCAGAGCGAGGGGGGGGTCAGAGCGAGAGGGGGTCAGAGCGAGAGGGGGGGTCAGAGCGAGGGGGGGGTCAGAGCGAGGGGGGGACAGAGCGAGAGGGGGGGTCAGAGCGAGAGGGGGGTCAGAGCGAGAGGGGGTCAGAGCGAGAGGGGGTCAGAGCGAGAGGGGGTCAGAGCGAGGGGGGGCAGAGCGAGGGGGGGCAGAGCGAGAGGGGGTCAGAGCGAGAGGGGGGTCAGAGCGAGGGGGGGGTCAGAGCGAGGGGGGGTCAGAGCGAGGGGGGGTCAGAGCGAGAGGGGGTCAGAGCGAGAGGGTCAGAGAGAGAGGGGGGGTCAGAGCGAGAGGGGGTCAGAGCGAGAGGGGGTCAGAGCGAGAGGGTCAGAGAGAGAGGGGGGGTCAGAGCGAGGGGGTCAGAGCGAGGGGGTCAGAGCGAGAGGGGGTCAGAGCGAGAGGGGGTCAGAGCGAGAGGGTCAGAGAGAGAGGGGGGGGTCAGAGCGAGAGGGGGGGGTCAGAGCGAGGGGGGGGGTCAGAGCGAGAGGGGGTCAGAGCGAGGGGGGGTCAGAGCGAGGGGGGGTCAGAGCGAGAGGGGGTCAGAGCGAGGGGGGGGTCAGAGCGCGAGGGGCGGTCAGAGCGAGAGGGGGGGTCAGAGCGAGAGGGGGGTCAGAGCGAGAGGGGGGGTCAGAGCGAGAGGGGGGGTCAGAGCGAGAGGGGGTCAGAGCGAGGGGGGGTCAGAGCGAGAGGGGGTCAGAGCGAGAGGGGGTCAGAGCGAGGGGGGGGTCAGAGCGAGAGGGGGTCAGAGCGAGGGGGGGGTCAGAGCGAGGAGGGGGTCAGAGCGAGAGGGGGTCAGAGCGAGAGGGGGTGGTCAGAGCGAGGGGGGGTCAGAGCGAGGGGGGGGTCAGAGCGAGGGGGGGGGTCAGAGCGAGAGGGGGGTCAGAGCGAGAGGGGGTCAGAGCGAGAGGGGGGGTCAGAGCGAGAGGGGGGTCAGAGCGAGGGGGGGTCAGAGCGAGAGGGGGTCAGAGCGAGAGGGGGTCAGAGCGAGAGGGGGGGTCAGAGCGAGAGGGGGGTCAGAGCGAGAGGGGGGTCAGAGCGAGAGGGGGGTCAGAGCGAGGGGGGGTCAGAGCGAGAGGGGGGTCAGAGCGAGAGGGGGGTCAGAGAGAGAGGGGGGGTCAGAGCGAGAGGGGGTCAGAGCGAGGGGGGGTCAGAGCGAGAGGGGCAGAGCGAGGGGGGGGTCAGAGCGAGGGGGGGGTCAGAGCGAGAGGGGGTCAGAGCGAGGGGGGGTCAGAGCGAGGGGGGGTCAGAGCGAGGGGGGGGTCAGAGCGAGAGGGGGGTCAGAGCGAGAGGGTGGTCAGAGCGAGAGGGGGGGTCAGAGCGAGGGGGGGTCAGAGCGAGAGGGGGTCAGAGCGAGAGGGGGTCAGAGCGAGAGGGGGTGGTCAGAGCGAGGGGGGGGTCAGAGCGAGAGGGGGTCAGAGCGAGAGGGGGGTCAGAGCGAGGGGGGGTCAGAGCGAGAGGGGGTCAGAGCGAGAGGGGGGTCAGAGCGAGAGGGGGGTCAGAGCGAGGCGGGGTCAGAGCGAGAGGGGGGTCAGAGCGAGAGGGTCAGAGCGAGGGGGGGGTCAGAGCGAGAGGGGGTCAGAGCGAGAGGGTCAGAGCGAGGGGGGGGTCAGAGCGAGAGGGGGGTCAGAGCGAGAGGGTCAGAGCGAGGGGGGGGTCAGAGCGAGAGGGGGTCAGAGCGAGGGGAGGTCAGAGCGAGGCGGGGTCAGAGCGAGGGGGTCAGAGCGAGGGGGGGGTCAGAGCGAGAGGGGGTCAGAGCGAGGGGAGGTCAGAGCGAGGCGGGGTCAGAGCGAGGGGGTCAGAGCGAGGGGGGGGTCAGAGCGAGAGGGGGTCAGAGCGAGAGGGTCAGAGCGAGAGGGGGTCAGAGCAAGGGGGGGGTCAGAGCGAGAGGGGGTCAGAGCGAGGGGGTCAGAGCGAGGGGGGGGTCAGAGCGAGAGGGGGTCAGAGCGAGGGGAGGTCAGAGCGAGGCGGGGTCAGAGCGAGAGGGGGTCAGAGCGAGAGGGGGTCAGAGCGAGGGGGGGTCAGAGCGAGGGGGGGGTCAGAGCGAGGGGAGGTCAGAGCGAGAGGGGGGTCAGAGCGAGGGGGGGTCAGAGCGAGAGGGGGTCAGAGCGAGAGGGGGGTCAGAGCGAGAGGGGGGTCAGAGCGAGAGGGGGGGGTCAGAGCGAGGGGGGGTCAGAGCGAGAGGGGGGGTCAGAGCGAGAGGGGGGTCAGAGCGAGAGGGGGTCAGAGCGAGGGGAGGTCAGAGCGAGAGGGGGTCAGAGCGAGGGGGGTCAGAGCGAGAGGGGGTCAGAGCGAGAGGGGGGGCAGAGCGAGGGGGGGCAGAGTGAGGGGGGGGTCAGAGCGAGAGGGGGCCAGAGCGAGAGGGGGGGCAGAGCGAGGGGGGGCGTCAGAGCGAGAGGGGGGGTCAGAGCGAGGGGGGGGTCAGAGCGAGGGGGGGGTCAGAGCGAGAGGGGGGTCAGAGCGAGAGGGGGGTCAGAGCGAGAGGGGGGTCAGAGCGAGAGGGGGGGGTCAGAGCGAGGGGGGGTCAGAGCGAGAGGGGGGGTCAGAGCGAGAGGGGGGTCAGAGCGAGAGGGGGTCAGAGCGAGGGGAGGTCAGAGCGAGAGGGGGTCAGAGCGAGGGGGGGTCAGAGCGAGAGGGGGTCAGAGCGAGAGGGGGGGCAGAGCGAGGGGGGGCAGAGTGAGGGGGGGGTCAGAGCGAGAGGGGGGGCAGAGCGAGGGGGGGCGTCAGAGCGAGAGGGGGGGTCAGAGCGAGGGGGGGTCAGAGCGAGGGGGGGCGTCAGAGCGAGAGGGGGTCAGAGCGAGGGGGGGCAGAGTGAGGGGGGGGTCAGAGCGAGGGGGGGGTCAGAGCGAGAGGGGGGTCAGAGCGAGAGGGGGTCAGAGCGAGGGGGGGGTCAGAGCGAGAGGGGGTCAGAGCGAGGGGGGGGTCAGAGCGAGAGGGGGTCAGAGCGAGGGGGGGTCAGAGCGAGAGGGGGTCAGAGCGAGAGGGGGGTCAGAGCGAGAGGGGGGTCAGAGCGAGAGGGGGTCAGAGCGAGAGGGGGTCAGAGCGAGGGGAGGTCAGAGCGAGAGGGGGTCAGAGCGAGAGGGGGTCAGAGCGAGGGGGGGTCAGAGCGAGGGGGGGGTCAGAGCGAGGGGGTCAGAGCGAGAGGGGGAGTCAGAGCGAGGGGGGGGTCAGAGCGAGGGGGGGGTCAGAGCGAGAGGGGGTCAGAGCGAGAGGGGGGGTCAGAGAGAGAGGGGGGGGTCAGAGCGAGGGGGGGGTCAGAGCGAGAGGGGGTCAGAGCGAGGGGGGTGGTCAGAGCGAGAGGGGGTCAGAGCGAGAGGTGGGGTCAGAGCGAGAGAGGGGGTCAGAGCGAGAGGGGGGGTCAGAGCGAGAGGGGGGTCAGAGCGAGAGGGGGGTCAGAGCGAGGGGGGGTGAGCGAGGCGGGGTCAGAGCGAGAGGGGGTCAGAGCGAGAGGGGGTCAGAGCGAGAGGGGGTCAGAGCGAGGGGGGCAGAGCGAGGCGGGGTCAGAGCGAGAGGGGGGTCAGAGCGAGAGGGGGGGGCAGAGCGAGGGGGGGCGTCAGAGCGAGAGGGGGGGTCAGAGTGAGGGGGGGGTCAGAGCGAGAGGGGGGGTCAGAGCGAGAGGGGGGTCAGAGCGAGAGGGGGTCAGAGCGAGGGGGGGGTCAGAGCGAGAGGGGGTCAGAGCGAGGGGGGGGTCAGAGCGAGAGGGGGGTCAGAGCGAGGGGGTCAGAGCGAGGGGGTCAGAGCGAGAGGGGGGTCAGAGCGAGAGGGGGGTCAGAGCGAGAGGGTCAGAGCGAGAGGGGGGTCAGAGCGAGGGGGGGTCAGAGCGAGAGGGGGGGTCAGAGCGAGAAGGGGGGTCAGAGCGAGAGGGGGGGTCAGAGCGAGAGGGGGGGTCAGAGCGAGGGGGGGTCAGAGCGAGAGGGGGTCAGAGCGAGAGGGTCAGAGCGAGAGGGGGGTCAGAGCGAGAGGGGGTCAGAGCGAGGGGGGGGTCAGAGCGAGAGGGGGTCAGAGCGAGAGGGTCAGAGCGAGAGGGGGTCAGTGCGAGAGGGGGGTCAGAGCGAGGGGGGGGGTCAGAGCGAGGGGGGGTCAGAGCGAGAGGGGGGTCAGAGCGAGAGGGGGGGTCAGAGCGAGGGGGGGTCAGAGCGAGGGGGGGGTCAGAGCGAGAGGGGGGGGTCAGAGCGAGGGGGGAGTCAGAGCGAGGGGGGGGTCAGAGCGAGAGGGGGGTCAGAGCGAGGGGGGGGTCAGAGCGAGGGGGGGTCAGAGCGAGAGGGGGGGTCAGAGCGAGGGGGGGGGTCAGAGCGAGGGGGGGTCAGAGCGAGTGGGGGGTCAGAGCGAGGGGGGGGGTCAGAGCGAGAGGGGGGGGTCAGAGCGAGGGGGAGTCAGAGCGAGGGGGGGGTCAGAGCGAGAGGGGGGGTCAGAGCGAGGGGGGGTCAGAGCGAGGGGGGGTCAGAGCGAGAGGGGGGGGTCAGAGCGAGGGGGAGTCAGAGCGAGGGGGGGGTCAGAGCGAGAGGGGGGTCAGAGCGAGGGGGGGGGGTCAGAGCGAGGGGGGGGTCAGAGCGAGAGGGGGGTCAGAGCGAGGGGGGGTCAGAGCGAGAGGGGGGGTCAGAGCGAGTGGGGGGTCAGAGCGAGAGGGGGGTCAGAGCGAGAGGGGGGGTCAGAGCGAGAGGGGGTCAGAGCGAGAGGGGGTCAGAGCGAGGGGGTGGTCAGAGCAAGAGGGGGGGTCAGAGCGAGAGGGGGGGCAGAGCGAGGGGGGGGTCAGAGCGAGAGGGGGGGGTCAGAGCGAGAGGGGGGTCAGAGCGAGAGGGGGGTCAGAGCGAGAGGGGGGTCAGAGCGAGAGGTGGGGGTCAGAGCGAGGGGAGGTCAGAGCGAGAGGGGGGTCAGAGCGAGAGGGGGTCAGAGCGAGGGGGGGTCAGAGCGAGAGGGGGGGTCAGAGCGAGAGGGGGGGTCAGAGCGAGGGGGGGGTCAGAGCGAGAGGGGGGGGTCAGGGCGAGAGGGGGGTCAGAGCGAGGGGGGGGTCAGAGCGAGAGGGGGGTCAGAGCGAGAGGGGGGGTCAGAGCGAGAGGGGGGTCAGAGCGAGAGGGGGGGTCAGGGCGAGAGGGGGGTCAGGGCGAGAGGGGGGTCAGAGCGAGGGGGGGGTCAGAGCGAGGGGAGGTCAGAGCGAGGGGGGTCAGAGCGAGAGGGGGTCAGAGCGAGAGGGGGGTCAGAGCGAGGGGGTGTCAGAGCGAGAGGGGGTCAGAGCGAGAGGGGGTCAGAGCGAGAGGGGGTCAGAGCGAGGGGAGGTCAGAGCGAGAGGGGGGTCAGAGCGAGAGGGGGGTCAGAGCGAGAGGGGGGTCAGAGCGAGAGGGGGGTCAGAGCGAGAGGGGGGTCAGAGCGAGAGGGGGGTCAGAGCGAGAGGGGGGGTCAGAGCGAGGGGGGTCAGAGCGAGGGGGGTCAGAGCGAGAGGGGGGTCAGAGCGAGAGGGGGGTCAGAGCGAGAGGGGGGGTCAGAGCGAGGGGGGGTCAGAGCGAGGGGGGGTCAGAGCGAGAGGGGGTCAGAGCGAGAGGGGGGTCAGAGCGAGAGGGGGGGTCAGAGCGAGGGGGGGTCAGAGCGAGGGGAGGTCAGAGCGAGAGGGGGGTCAGAGCGAGGAGGGGGGTCAGAGCGAGAGGGGGGGTCAGAGCGAGGGGGGGTCAGAGCGAGAGGGGGGTCAGAGCGAGAGGGGGGGTCAGAGCGAGGGGGGGGTCAGAGCGAGAGGGGGGTCAGAGCGAGAGGGGGGTCAGAGCGAGAGGGGGGGCAGAGCGAGAGGGGGGTCAGAGCGAGGGGGGGCTCAGAGCGAGAGGGGGGTCAGAGCGAGGGGGGGTCAGAGCGAGAGGGGGGTCAGAGCGAGGGGGGGTCAGAGCGAGGGGGGGGTCAGAGCGAGAGGGGGGTCAGAGCGAGTGGGGGGTCAGAGCGAGAGGGGGGGTCAGAGCGAGGGGGGGTCAGAGCGAGAGGGGGGGTCAGAGCGAGGGGGGGGTCAGAGCGAGAGGGGGGGTCAGAGCGAGAGGGGGGATCAGAGCGAGAGGGGGGTCAGAGCGAGGGGGGGTCAGAGCGAGGGGGGGGTCAGAGCGAGAGGGGGTCAGAGCGAGAGGGGGTCAGAGCGAGGGGGGGGGTCAGAGCGAGGGGGGGGTCAGAGCGAGAGGGGGGGTCAGAGCGAGGGGGGGGGTCAGAGCGAGTGGGGGGTCAGAGCGAGGGGGGGGTCAGAGCGAGAGGGGGTCAGAGCGAGGGGGGGGTCAGAGCGAGAGGGGGGGTCAGAGCGAGAGGGGGGGTCAGAGCGAGAGGGGGGGTCAGAGCGAGAGGGGGGTCAGAGCGAGAGGGGGGTCAGAGCGAGAGGGGGTCAGAGCGAGAGGGGGTCAGAGCGAGGGGGGGTCAGAGCGAGAGGGTCAGAGCGAGGGGGGGGGTCAGAGCGAGTGGGGGGTCAGAGCGAGGGGGGGGTCAGAGCGAGAGGGGGTCAGAGCGAGGGGGGGGGTCAGAGCGAGTGGGGGGTCAGAGCGAGGGGGGGGTCAGAGCGAGAGGGGGGGTCAGAGCGAGAGGGGGGTCAGAGCGAGGGGGGGGTCAGAGCGAGAGGGGGGTCAGAGCGAGAGGGGGGTCAGAGCGAGGGGGGGGGTCAGAGCGAGAGGGGCAGAGCGAGAGGGGTCAGAGCGAGAGGGGGTCAGAGCGAGGGGGGGGTCAGAGCGAGAGGGGGGTCAGAGCGAGAGGGGGTCAGAGCGAGAGGGGGGTCAGAGCGAGGGGGGGGTCAGAGCGAGAGGGGGTCAGAGCGAGAGGGGGGTCAGTGCGAGAGGGGGTCAGAGCGAGGGGGGGGTCAGAGCGAGAGGGGGGTCAGAGCGAGAGGGGGGTCAGAGCGAGAGGGGGGTCAGAGCGAGGGGGGGGTCAGAGCGAGAGGGGGGGTCAGAGCGAGAGGGGGGTCAGAGCGAGAGGGGGGGTCAGGGCGAGAGGGGGGTCAGAGCGAGGGGGGGGGGTCAGAGCGAGAGGGGGTTCAGAGCGAGAGGGGGGGTCAGAGCGAGAGGGGGGTCAGAGCGAGAGGGGGGTCAGAGCGAGAGGGGGGTCAGAGCGAGAGGGGGTCAGAGCGAGAGGGGGGTCAGAGCGAGAGGGGGGGTCAGGGCGAGAGGGGGGTCAGAGCGAGGGGGGGGGTCAGAGCGAGAGGGGGTCAGAGCGAGAGGGGGTCAGAGCGAGGGGAGGTCAGAGCGAGAGGGGGGTCAGAGCGAGAGGGGGGGTCAGAGCGAGTGGGGGGTCAGAGCGAGAGGGGGGGTCAGAGCGAGAGGGGGGTCAGAGCGAGAGGGGGGGTCAGAGCGAGAGGGGGATCAGAGCGAGAGGGGGGTCAGAGCGAGGGGGGGGTCAGAGCGAGAGGGGGGGGGTCAGGGCGAGAGGGGGGTCAGAGCGAGGGGGGGGGGTCAGAGCGAGAGGGGGGTCAGAGCGAGAGGGGGGTCAGAGCGAGAGGGGGGTCAGAGCGAGAGGGGGGTCAGAGCGAGAGGGGGGGTCAGAGCGAGAGGGGGGTCAGAGCGAGAGGGGGGGGTCAGGGCGAGAGGGGGGTCAGAGCGAGGGGGGGGTCAGAGCGAGAGGGGGTGGTCAGAGCGAGGGGGGGGTCAGAGTGAGAGGGGGTCAGAGCGAGGGGGGGTCAGAGCGAGGGGGGGGTCAGAGCGAGAGGGGGGTCAGAGTGAGAGGGGATCAGAGCGAGAGGGGGGTCAGAGCGAGGGGGAGGTCAGAGCGAGAGGGGGGTCAGAGCGAGGGGGGTCAGAGCGAGGGGGGGGTCAGAGCGAGAGGGGGGGTCAGAGCGAGAGGGGGTCAGAGCGAGAGGGGGGTCAGAGCGAGAGGGGGTCAGAGCGAGAGGGGGGTCAGAGCGAGGGGGGGGTCAGAGCGAGGGGGGGGTCAGAGCGAGGGGGGGGTCAGAGCGAGGGGGGGGGTCAGAGCGAGAGGGGGGGTCAGAGCGAGAGGGGGGTCAGAGCGAGAGGGGGGTCAGAGCGAGGGGGGTCAGAGCGAGAGGGGGTCAGAGCGAGAGGGGGGGTCAGAGCGAGGGGGGGGTCAGAGCGAGAGGGGGGGGTCAGAGCGAGGGGGGGGGTCAGAGCGAGGGGGGTCAGAGTGAGGGGGGGGGTCAGAGCGAGAGGGGGGGTCAGAGCGAGGGGGGGGTCAGAGCGAGGGGGTGGTCAGAGCGAGGGGGGCGTCAGAGCGAGAGGGGGGTCAGAGTGAGAGGGGATCAGAGCGAGAGGGGGGTCAGAGCGAGAGGGGGTCAGAGCGAGAGGGGGGGTCAGAGCGAGAGGGGGGGGGGGGGGTCAGAGCGAGAGGGGGGGTCAGAGCGAGAGGGGGGTCAGAGCGAGAGGGGGGTCAGAGCGAGAGGGGGGGGTCAGAGCGAGGGGGGGTCAGAGCGAGGGGGGGGGTCAGTGCGAGGGGGGGTCAGAGCGAGAGGGGGTCAGAGCGAGAGGGGGTCAGAGCGAGAGGGGGGTCAGAGCGAGGGGGGGTCAGGGCGAGGGGGGGGGTCAGTGCGAGGGAGGGTCAGAGCGAGGGGGGGTCAGAGCGAGAGGGTCAGAGCGAGAGGGGGGTCAGAGCGAGGGGGGGGTCAGAGCGAGGGGGGGGTCAGAGCGAGGGGGGGGTCAGAGCGAGAGGGGGGGTCAGAGCGAGAGGGTCAGAGCAAGAGGGGGGTCAGAGCGAGAGGGGGGGGTCAGAGCGAGAGGGTCAGAGCGAGAGGGTCAGAGCGAGAGGGGGGGGTCAGAGCGAGGGGGGGGGTCAGAGCGAGAGGGTCAGAGCGAGAGGGGGGTCAGAGCGAGAGGGGGGGTCAGAGCGAGAGGGGGGGGTCAGAGCGAGACGGGGGTCAGAGCGAGGGGGGGGTCAGAGCGAGGGGGGGGTCAGAGCGAGGAGGGGTCAGAGCGAGAGGGGGTCAGAGCGAGGGGGGGGGGGTCAGAGCGAGAGGGGGTCAGAGCGAGAGGGTCAGAGCGAGAGGGTCAGAGCGAGAGGGGGTCAGAGCGAGAGGGGTCAGAGCGAGAGGGTCAGAGCGAGAGGGGGTCAGAGCGAGGGGGGGGTCAGAGCGAGGAGGGGTCAGAGCGAGAGGGTCAGAGCGAGGGGGGGGGGTCAGAGCGAGAGGGTCAGAGCGAGAGGGGGGGTCAGAGCGAGAGGGTCAGAGCGAGAGGGGGGGTCAGAGCGAGAGGGGGGTCAGAGCGAGGGGGGGGTCAGAGCGAGAGGGGGTCAGAGCGAGAGGGTGGTCAGAGCGAGAGGGTGGTCAGAGCGAGAGGGGGTCAGAGCGAGACGGGGGTCAGAGCGAGGGGGGGGTCAGAGCGAGAGGGGGTCAGAGCGAGAGGGGGTCAGAGCGAGAGGGGGGGTCAGAGCGAGGGGGCGGGGTCAGAGCGAGAGGGGGGTCAGAGCGAGAGGGGGTCAGAGCGAGAGGGGGGGTCAGAGCGAGAGGGGGGGTCAGAGCGAGGGGGGTCAGAGCGAGAGGGTGGTCAGAGCGAGAGGGGGGTCAGAGCGAGAGGGGGGGTCAGAGCGAGGCGGGGTCAGAGCGAGGGGGGGGTCAGAGCGAGAGGGTGGGTCAGAGCGAGAGGGGGTCAGAGCGAGAGGGGGTCAGAGCGAGAGGGTGGTCAGAGCGAGAGGGGGTCAGAGCGAGAGGGGGGGGGTCAGAGCGAGAGGGGGGGGTCAGAGCGAGGGGGGGGTCAGAGCGAGAGGGGGTCAGAGCGAGGGGGGGGTCAGAGCGAGGGGGCGGGGTCAGAGCGAGGGGGGGGTCAGAGCGAGAGGGGGGGTCAGAGCGAGGCGGGGGTCAGAGCGAGGGGGGGGTCAGAGCGAGAGGGGGTCAGAGCGAGAGGGGGGTCAGAGCGAGAGGGGGTCAGAGCGAGGGGGGGGTCAGAGCGAGAGGGGGGGTCAGAGCGAGGGGGGGGTCAGAGTGAGGGGGGGGTCAGAGCGAGAGGGGGGTCAGAGCGAGAGGGGGGGGTCAGAGCGAGGGGGGGGGTCAGAGCGAGAGGGGGTCAGAGCGAGAGGGGGGGTCAGAGCGAGAGGGGGGTCAGAGCGAGGGGGGGGTCAGAGCGAGGGGGCGGGGTCAGAGCGAGGGGGGGGTCAGAGCGAGAGGGGGGTCAGAGCGAGAGGGGGGGTCAGAGCGAGGGGGGGTCAGAGCGAGGGGGGGTCAGAGCGAGAGGGGGGGTCAGAGCGAGAGCGAGAGGGGGGGGTCAGAGCGAGGGGGGGTCAGAGCGAGGGGGGGGTCAGAGCGAGAGGGGGGTCAGAGCGAGGGGGGGGTCAGAGCGAGAGGGGGGTCAGAGCGAGGGGGAGGTCAGAGCGAGAGGGGGGGTCAGAGCGAGAGGGGGGGTCAGAGCGAGAGGGGGTCAGAGCGAGAGGGGGGGGTCAGAGCGAGAGGGGGGTCAGAGCGAGGGGTGGGGGGGGTCAGAGCGAGGGGAGGTCAGAGCGAGGGGGGGGGTCAGAGCGAGAGGGGGTCA